>NC_079458.1:6508074-6682283 GCF_903798145.1 Danio aesculapii
TCACATATAAGACACACAGCAAGATACAATGAAATTTGTTGAGTAGCTCTCAGAATTCAACAGCATTAAAGAAATATGAGAATAAACAAATAACAGAAATAACTGCATTCAACAATACATCAACAAGGTATATTCAGTTGAAATTGTAATTCTTTTTCAAATATTTCCCAAGTGCTGTTTAACAGATATTTATTTTCTGCTAAATTTTAAACATGATAGTTTTAATAACTCATTTCTGATAACTCTTTCTTTTGTCTTTGCCATGATGACAGTAAATAATATTTTACCAGTTATTTTGTAAGAAACTAGCATTGAGCTTAAAGTGCTAATTAGCTTAATTAGGCAAGTCATTATACAACAGTTGTTTGTTCAGTAGTTTTTCTTAAGGGGGATAATAATATTCACCTTAGCAGATTTTTATTTTTTAAATATGTATTATTAATTGCAGCCAAAATGAAAGAAATAAGATATTCTCCAGAAGATAAATGTAATTCAATTCAATTCAAGTTTATTTGTATAGTACTTTTTACAATAATTATTGTTTCAAAGCACCCTTATAAAAGGTTCACATTATTGCATTACAATCAAATTAACTTACATTTAATTGTAACTTTAATTTATTAGAAATATAAACATAAACCTGCAGTTTTATAGAATATACAGCGAGGAAAATAAGTATTGAACATGTCATGTTTTGTCCTGGGAATAATATTTCTAAATGAGCTGTTGACAAACCCAAACAATACAAACATACAGTAAAAACAAAACAAAGCAAAATCTTAAATATGAGTTATACAGTATGTATAAACAATGAAGTGACACAAGGAGAAAGTGCTGAACTACTGAAACGTATTTAATACTTGATATAAAAGGCTTTTTTGGTGACGGCAGCTTAAAGACGCCTCTCATATGGAAAATGAAGTCACATGCATTGATCAGGAGTGAGTTTTTCACAGAATTCAACAGAGTGTACAAATCTTGATTCTGTTCTGTGGGTCTCGTCTATCAAATCTGATCTTTATTTTGTATTTTCTATTGGATTCAAGTCAGGTGATTGGCTGGGCCATTCTACAGCTTGATTTTCTTTCTCTGAAAGCATTTGAGAGTATCCTTGGCTGTGTTTGGGATCATTGTCTTGCTGAAATGTCCACCCTGGTGTCATCTTCACCTCGTGCTAATGTTGATGTTGAACTGAAGCAGCGAATATTCATTTACTATGAGGAAGGGCAGAGGGTTGCTAAAGAACTACTGAGAGATTTCAGCTGCTGTCTGAGCTTTCACTGCCTTTCAAACTTTCCTTTCTTTATGTGTTCAATACTTTTTCCCTGTGTTGCTTCATTTTATTAACATAACTTAATTTGAAACTTGTTACATTTTTCATTGTAAAGGTGGATTTCTTTGGTTGTTATCAACATCCGTGGAGAATTAAGTCAACAGCACCTTCAGAAATATGTTTTCTGAGAAAAATGGTGACGTGTTCAATACCTATTTTCCCCGCTGTAGATGATGTCTATGTGTAAATGTTTAATGAAGTGTATTTGTGTATTAACTGTATGTATTGTCATAATGGGAAATACTGTGAAAAATGTCCCTGAAAAATAAGTTAAATATTATGAAAATAATTTTGCGTGGGTTTCCTCCGGGTGCTCTGGTTTCTCCCACAGTCTAAAGACACGCGGTATAGATGAATTGAATAAACTAAATTGGTCGTAGTGTATGTGTAGGTGTGAATGCAACAGTGTATGGGTGTTTCCCAATGCTGGGTTGCAGCTGGAAGGACATCCGCTGCGTAAAACACATGCTGGATAAGTTGGCGGTTCATTCCGCTGTAGCGGTCCCTGATTAAAAAAGGGGCTAACTCGTAAAGAAAATAAATGAATGGATGAAAATAACTGTATATGCTGTCTGATTGGATAGTGCAAACCAATATCGTAGATAATATTATTAATGCCTGAAAAAAGATAGGATTCTCTTTACTACCAAAATATAAAAAAATAAATGTAATATTGTGTGAGTAAAGTGAATACTGACTTGATCATTTACGTCTCTGTCCTGCCTCTCAAACTGGCGCATCTCTTTCACTAAAGGTTTGATTTGCTCGTCTTTCAGTGTTATTTTTTCGACAATCTCTTTCATTTCCATATGAAACGTCTCACACTGTGACTGCAGCTGCTGTAACTCACTCCTGTAAACACACAAAGAGAAACTGTGTCATTCCCTGTAGTCCACGTTCACATCTATTCAGATTACAGATGGAGAGAAAACTCTGATCAGTTCTGTCAGTTTTTCACGAACGTCTACACACTACAAAATATGCTTTTCCTCTTTTTGATTTGATTTTGGTCTTGTTTCTAGTTCAAATATCTTTAAACAAAATCTAAAAACATTATTTGAACTCACTGGCAGATTATTTTGCTTCTTTTAAGGAAAAAAAAACTCACTTCATTTTGATTTATTTAAATACAGTTTAAGTCAGAATTATTAGCCCCCCTGTTTTTTTCCCCCAATTTCTGTTTAACGGAGAGAAGATTTTTTTTACTACATTTCTAATCAAAATAGTTTTAATAACTCATTTCTAATAAATGATTTATTTTATCTTTGCCATGATGACAGTAAATAATATTTAACTAGATATTTTTTCAAGACACACTTCTATACAGCTTAAAGTGACATTTAAAGGCTTAACTAGGTTAACAAGGCAGGTTAGGGTAATTAGGCAAGTTATTGTATAACGATGGTTTGTTCTGTAGACTATCGAAAAAATATAGCTTAAAGGGGCTAATAATATTGACCTTAAAATGGCTTTTGAAAAATTTAAAACTGCTTTTATTCTAGCGGAAATAAAACAAATAAGACTTTCTCCAGAAGAATAAATATTATCAGACATACTGTGAAAATTTCCTTGCTCTGTTAAACACCATTTAGGAAAGAAAAAAAATTCAAAGAGGGGCTAATGATTCTGATTTCAACTGTATCTTTAAACAAATTTAAATCAAAAATTATTATTTAACCCCATTTACAGATTATTTTGCTTATTTTAAGCAAAGACTCAGTTTATTTGAACTTATTTTAATATCTTTAAACAAAATCAATAAACATTATTTGACCCCATCGATAGATTATTTAGCTTGTTTTAAGGAAAAAACTCATTAAATTTTGACTTATTATTTCTGAAAATAAGACAATTCTAAGAAAAAGTCAGACAAATGCTTCTTTATTTAATAATTTTTAGATATTTTTGCAGCGAATATCAGATATTAGATATTTATATATCTAAAAGACATATTTTTAGGATGTTTAGTTTGTTTTAACACCAAACCTTACAATTTAAATTTGACGATTTTTAACACGATACCCTAATTTGCTTTTTAAAGATTAAATATGAATCTAACAAATGAATATCCAACAAATATGAATCTAAAGCTGGACATTTTTGGAGATAAAACATGTTTTTTTTACTGTTTGACTTTCGATCACTAGAATCAAATCTGTTATCTTCTGATATATAAATATCTAATATCTGATTATACATATCTAATTCTGATAATAAACACCAAGACACAAAACTTACAATTCCATATATAAATTTATTGAATATCTAATATCTGATTATACATATCTAATTCTGATAATAAACACCAAGACACAAAACTTACAATTCCATATATAAATTTATTGAATATCTAATATCTGATTATAAATATCTAATTCTGATAATAAACACCAAGACACAAAACTTACAATTCCATAAATAAATTTATTGAATATCTAATATCTGATTATAAATATCTAATTCTGATAATAAACACCAAGACACAAAACTTACAATTCCATAAATAAATTTATTGAATTTTGATTTCACTGACAACCATAGACTCTGCAATTGTAGTAAATTAGAGAAATACATTTGAAGTAGATCAGTATTCTGTTTTATTATTATATTAACTAAACAAATCTTAGGATATAGGATATAACGATAGGATATAATAACAAATAACAAAGAAACATCACCTGTATTTATATTCAAAGCTTTTACATTTACTGTATGAAAATAAATGTAAGCTGCCATCTGCAACGCATGTATTCAAATTGACTATTATGTTTGTGTTTTAAAATAAAACTGTTCTAAAATATACACATTTTATACATTTTCTTTACACATATACATAAAATAAACTTAAAATATACACATTTAACAGTCATGTGGGTTTTATTTTAACAAAGCTATTTAATAACTATTTAATAGTAGCTCTAGTGTTAATATATTTATATGCATTTTGATTTAATAATTTATTAACAATATTTAATATGATAAATGTAATAATAAAAAAATCAGCTTAATGTGAAAATGTCAAACATGTAAACAAGGGTGATTTTACGCATTAATTGTTTTGCTTATGCAACATTAAGAAAAATAAAGCAATTCTGTTCAATGTCTGTTAGTAAATGAAGGACAAAAGTATGTTAAAATAGCATGAACTATGATTTACAGGCTGTCTTACATGAGTAAATCATGTAATAAAATGGTTATTTTTGTTCAACATATATTTGATCGTAATATTAAACCTTCCTAAAAAATGAAGGATTGTAGTTCGACTGAAAATGGCGTGAACAGTGTTTTACTGACACCTTCTGTTTGGTTTGATATAACATGAGTGAACTGAAAACATAAATGAAGAAAACGGACTCACTGTTTGTCACTTATATGATTTCGGATGATTTCCATTTCCTTGTTCATGTGCTCTTTCTCCATGTCTGCATTCATTTGCTCTGCTTTAAGCTCCTGATGAAGACTCTGGAGCTTCTGGGAGATGTCTGAAAAAGTCTCAATGGCCTAGAAAAACATTTGTGACATTGTTTATTAATATAACAGCCAGGCATGGTCTGAAATGAATATCATATTTCATAACAGAGCTCAATAGTGCAGTTTTAAAAGTAAAAAAAAAAACAGAACAGAAACTTCAGAGGTTATAAGATCAGTTAGTGGTTTTTTACTTTATGCTTATTTCAGCTTAAAATATGTATTTGGAAAAAAATATGAAAGTTACAATAATTATGAATAAAAAGATCCCATGTTTGCAGAACTTTTAAAAATTAATTTTAAGGCAACACAATACCAATGTTTTAACTCTGGATGAGATAAAAAATCAATACTTTTGGATTAACCTGGATTTTTTTATCACAACAAATTAAAACATCTGTTATCGAGACTATTTGTCATTTCCTGGAAAGCAAAAATGCTTTAAAATTATTACACATTTATACAATATAAACTGATAATTGAAAACACACATTTTGTTATGATGTGTATACACACACACACACACACACACACACATTGTATATATTAGGGCTGCACAATGTATTGTTTCAGCATCGATTTCGCTATGTGATCAATCACATTACTCACATTGCAGAATATGCAATTTTATGCGAGTCTATAAATTATGTATTATAGGCTATAATTTTCAGCAAAACAAAAAACTAAAACAAATTTGTTTTTCACGGCTAAGAAACTATATAGTTTGTAACTTTAATAATGATTAATTTTATTGAATAATTTTTATTATTCAATTACTATACCTGAATCCTGTTAGACTCGGAAAATGATAAAACATTGTTTATTTCAATTGTATCTAATATTTTTTAACTGCATTGATCTATGTATGTGAGTGGTTAATTGTATTTTAATCAGATGCACTTCTCTATAGAATCATCTCAACCAATCTAAAATGATTAATCCTTTCCAAACAGAGATATTAAAGTCATCTGCTGAAATGGTAATTATATTGCATATAATTATATATGTATATATATATATATATATATATAAATATTTATCACAGAATAACAAAATATTGCAATGATTTTTCCATATATTGTACCATATACATACACACAGTGCTCAGCATATTAAATTTTTCATTTAAATTAATATTTTCTATAGGAAACTTAACAGTATTATATTTGTGCATATACATTAGACTGGTCGGTAGTACTGAACCCAAATCTGGAGATAATCTAACAAAATAACTTATGATAATGGTCCAAAAACTAGTACAGTCAAATTTATATGTCAGGGAAAAATATTAAATAAAACATTCAAGAGAAACAAAAAACAAAACAATTCTAAACTTTTGTCGAAATTTTGTAGTTTGTCATTTTTTTCTTCAATATTTTGTATGAATTGGAATGTATTTTCTTTCTATTTCTAAAGATGTTTTATGACTAAAATATTATTTTATTAAATATATCCATTTAATAAATCTGCTTTGTTCAAATGCACCAAAATATATAACCGATGTTCACTGAGAAATGGATACAAATATTAATTTCCGAAATGGGGTGTACTCAGTTATGCTCAGCACTATATGTATATTTACATATTTATATATATATTATCATCATTTGAGTCAAGTTCCACAATGAATCAAAATGAAAATTATAGCTAAATATGAATCAAATGACAAAATTACTACAGACGACAAAAATGAACTAATAAAATATTGAAAAATTATAAGCTTATTAACAATCCAAAAGGACTTTGCTCTCTTTATCAAAGAATTGCATTAACATTATAAATACATAAAGAGGAAAAATCATCCCTGGGGAAACTGGGTGCTCACCCTTGCACTCAATCTAGCACAATTTGAACTCCTTTAGTCAGGCCGACGTCCCTCTTTCTTCTTTGGGTTGTGTCTTATTGATTCTCGGGCCTCTAAACAAGCCAGCAAACAGGCATTAGAGTAAACACACACACACCTCGGCCAGTGCAGTTTGGATCTGCTGGATGATTTCTCTCTCCAGCTGGAGTCTGTGGTGCGCGAGCGGGCCATGTTTCCTCATGAAATCGATCTCCTCCTTCAGCCGTAGGTTCAGCACCTCCGCCAGGGTCAGTCTGTCTCTCACCTGCGGCCGCTGATCTCTGCTCATTTTCAGCTGCAATGTCAGTTCAGCGAGGTCTGTGCTGCAGGCTTCACGCTCTGACGGTGCAAACAGAACATAGACAGGTGAAAAAAGTCAAGGACGGGCCGCTGTTTTTGGTGAATGCACTTTTTTAAAGATCCCGTAACCATTTTTTTAGGGTTTTAGTCCATGTTTGCTAGGTTGTTAAGAGTTATTTAGGTGCTTGTGCACTCCTAAAAGTTAAAACAAGTTTTTTATTATTATTTAAATGCATACAGTATGACTAAATGTGCAGTCCTGCTCTTCCCAGGAAATAGATAATGTTTTTGTTTGTATTATTGAATATAAATGTTTATTATGTTTATAAATGCTACATATAAAATCTCTTCCACCTAATAGCAACCTTAGTTTACTAATAATTTGTATTTTTTTCATTTTCATAATTTAATTTGGGAAGTAAATTAAGCCTATTGCACTATGAAAAATGTTTTGCTGCCTTAATTTTTTTAGTTAAATCAAATGAACTAAAAATATTAAGTTAAACTTTGTATATGTCACGTGTCCAGTGTTTTGGTGTGTTCATGTAGTTTCCGTGTTTATGTCATGTAATCTTCCCCATGTTTCCATGCTCTATGTTTGTTTGTTTAGATCATGTGACCCCTTTGTTTTGTTTATTATTGAGTTCCACCTGTGTTCACCTCTGTGTGTATGCAGTGTGATTATGTCCTGTGTATTTATATCCCTGTGTTTAGTTCGTTTCTTGTCTGGTATTATATTGTCATTCCTTGATGTCTCTCCTGCATGTATATGTTCCAGTTCCTGTAGTAAGTGTCTTTGTTAATAAATACTTGTTTTTATAACTCCTGCGATCCAGTGCGTCTCTTTAGTAGAGAGTGAAATGTGACAGTATAACTTCAAAAATTTAGTTGAAGTCTGATTAACTTATTACAATAGGTTAAAGCAAGATTGAAATATTTGTTGTCTTGACTTTTTGTCATGACATTTTTTACAGTGTGGCTTTATTAGCAACGAACAAAACTGGTTCATGCTAATTGATTTATATTTTATATTTCATGTTTTCGTTTTATTTTGCTTTTATTAACAAAAAATATGTTACAAAAACTACTAAAGCAATAATTAACACTACAAAATATTAAGACATGAAATCAAATAATTAAAAAGACAACAAAAAACAGAACAATGTGTAATAATAATTTTAATCGCAACCAAAATTTTTTAGTTATTTGGTTGATGTTTTTTATATTTTTCTTTCCAATAGTGCAATTAATGTAATTGATTATTAATATTTTTGGATTTAATTAACAATAACTACACTGTAACTAAGACAAAACTAAACAATTCTAACTAATACATATTTATATTATAATAAATATATGTATATATATATATATATATATATATATATATATATATATATATATATATATATATATATATATATATATATATATAGGTGGCGCGTTGTTGGTGTGGGTTTCCTCCGGGTGCTCTGGTTTCCCCCAAAAGTCCAAAGACATGCGCTTTAGGTGAAGTGAGTAAGCTAAATTGTCTGTAGTGTGTATGTGTGAATGAGTGTGTTTGGATGTTTCCCAGTGATGGGTTGTAGCTGGAAGGGCATCCGCTGCGTAAAACATATTTGTTGGATAAGTTGGAGGTTCATTCTGCTGTGGCGACCCCTGAATAATAAAGGGACTAAGCACGCAGTACATGTTCAACAAATAGTTTTGTTTGAAATCATCTAAATCGCAATGTCAGCGCGCTCAGAAATAACAGTTTATTTGCAAAAGCCGCTAAACGCAATTTGCCTTTGACAGTAAAAGCCGCTATATCCCGATAACCAAAAAGAAGGCGTGAATCGAATCATATGTTTTCAATGTAGCAGCATGCTGATACGCCGGCTTTAAGAGGAGAGTGTTTTATTCCTCTTTTGATTTCGATTTTAAAAGATGGAGTTTGATGAGGTACATGAGTCTGTCCGACTGTATATTGAGCTTTTTTAATAAATGTACTAAATAATTGTAAATAGTTTGTAGCTTATACTCTTGTAATACAATTTAATAGTATAGATTAGAATAGAATAGAATAGCATAGCATAGTATAGTATAGAGTGGAATAGTATAGTATAGTATAGTATAGTATAGTATAGTATAGTATAGTATAGTATAGTATAGTATAGTATAGTATAGAACTGTATAGAACTGTATAAAACTGTATAGAATAGAATAGTATAGAACAGAATAGTACAGAATTGAATAGTATAGTATAGAATAGTATAGTACAGAATAGTACAGAATAAATTTGTATAGTATAAAATAGTATAGAATAGTATAGTATAGAATAGAATAGTATAGAATATAGTATAGAACTGTATAGAATAGAATAGTATAGAACAGAATAGTACAGAATAGAATAGTATAGTATAGAATAGTACAGATTAGATTTGTATAGTATAGTATAAAATAGTATAGTATAGTAAAGTATAGAATAGTATAGAATGTAGTATAGTATAGTATATAATAGTATAAAATAGAATAATACAGTGTAGTATAGTATATTATATTATAGTATAGTATAGTATAGTGTAGTATAGTACAGTACAGTACAGTACAGGATAGCATAGCATAGCATAGTATAGTATAGTATAGTATAGTATAGTATAGTATAGTATAGTATAGTATAGTATAGTATAGAATTGTATAGTATAGTATAGAATACAATTGAATACAATTGAACAGAACAGTATAGCATAGTATAGAATAATATAGTGTAGTATAGAATATAATAGTATAGTATAGTATAGAATAGTATAAAACAGATTAGTATAGTGTAGTATAGAAAAGAATAGTATAGAAATAATAGCATAGAATAGTATAGTATAGAATAGTATAGTATAGAATACTGTAGAATAGAATAGTGTAGAATAGTATAGTATAGAATAGTATAGTATAGAAACTGTCAACACCTATTACAATCATAATTGCTATCCAGTCTGACCTTTCTTCATTTCAACAGGAAACTCGTTCTGCTTCCAGACGCAAAGACTGTTCAGCTTCTCCAAAAGTTTCTTGGCTTTCTCCTTTTCTTCCAGTAAGGCTTTCTCTGCATCTTTCCTGTCCTGTTCCAGACGCTCCACCAAACTCATCACCTCCATCAGGACGTCTGCAGTCTCTGTCCACATCCCGCTCTCTGTGTACAATACATTCATTCATTCATTCATTCATTTTCCTTTGGCTTAGTCTCTATTTCAGAGGTCGCCACAGCGGAATGAACCGCCGTGCATAACAGTGTGACAGATGTTAAAGTTTGCTGAAATACCCCATTTAGTAAAGGCCCTATTTATTTAGATAACACTTTATATAATACAAAGCACATTACTAACAATAAAACTAAATATAGTTTCTAAAAAAGTATTAGGTATTAAAAATAGGAACGTTCACAGCAAGACTAATAATAATAATAATATTAATAATAATAACAGCACAGAGAAATTCAAATTTTATAAAAAATAATTATTGGAACTTGTATTATACTTATTATACTATATTAATATGCTGGAAATTACACTGAAAGCAGTGTAAAATGTATTTACATCAGCAAATGACAAAACCAAATAATATATTGCACTGGTGTGGACACTAATACAGTTATAGGTCTCATTATTGGTGCACACAAGAATTTATGGCTAATTAATTAGGGTTACCACATGTAAAATGCATCAATTATAAAATCCAACTAAACAGTGATGTAATGTAAAATAACTTTATTAAACCCCATATAGGGAACATGATTTGCAATATTGTCTTCTTCGGGTGTTTAACACATAACATAGGGCATCATAATACAACTCACATAGAAGATTTATATTAAAAAAACAACAATAGACCAGCTGATTTCATAGTTGATTTCTATTTGAAAATCATATTGCTTGTGGGATAAAGGAAAACTTTCCGCTGTTTTTTAAAATCTGAGCTACCTCAGTCTTTGTCCTAATGGCAATAATTCAAGTGCAGAGATGAGAGGATGTTTGAATCAGACATGATTCTTTCTGCCTTCCCTTATGCAGCTAAACAGGAAGGCAATAGTTTATATTTTTGTTAATTTTTTATGTTGGTTCAGTTCAGTTCAATAACAGTGTTAATGCTGATGTAATGTTAGCCCATGTCCACACTACTTTTTTTTCGTTTAAAAACGAATTTTTTCTCTCTCTCCCTTCCGTCCACATTGAGACGGCGTTCTTGGGAAAGGAAAAGGAATTTTTTTGAAAATGCTGTCCAAAGTGGGAAATTCTGAAAAGGGCCATTTATGTATTGCAGTGTGGACTGTGAAAACTTTCTAAAATTATGACACATTTTTGTTATGTGATGCAGTCATGTGACCCATTCAGATCAATAATGAAAACATATCTTTTTGAAAACGCTGTCTAAAGTTGATCAATTTGAAAATGCCATTTTCATGTTGCAGTGTGGACTGTAAAAATGGAGGCTTTGAAAGCAATGGCACATGTTAGTCATGTGATGCAGTCATGTGACCAGTTCAGCTAACATGGTGGACTACATTGTAAAGTGGATGTTTTGAATGCTGTCCATTTTGACAACTTTATTAAAGAGCCCCTATTATGAGTTTTTGAAAATGACCTTCTATGTAGTGTGTAACTCTAAGTGAAGTGAAATATCCAGCGAAAGCTTAAATCTGAAAGTGCACAGTGTTTAAAACTATTGATTCATTTATAAAAGAGTCGACTCATAGTGCTTTATAAGAATCGTCTTGATAACGAGTCTTTAGCCGTTACAGCGTGACGTCGATACGAAACTTAAGCCCCTCCCAATTGTTGCGTGCACAAACCCGGGAAAATTGAAATCTGTGGCCCCGCCCACAAACACAGTAGCAAAGAAAAAGAGGAAGACAAACACTGTAGCAGATCCCAGTTGAATCAAGTCGTGAAGACGCTGTGCTCAGCTTGATATTACTGGAAGTGTGAGGGGAAAGTTAGTGTTATTTTTTCTACCCATAGATGAAACTTTGAAGAGTCAGTGGTTGAGGTTTATTTTTGCAAAAATACCTCAGCATTATAGCCCTCATTTTTCTGACGAGTGCTTCAGCAACCTACACGCCGTTTGTTAAAGGAAGGATCAGAAAAGACTATTGATGTGTGGGACTTTGTCAGAGCTCGACGGGAACTTTACAGTACACAGTTCATGGACCAGTTTCGTCCTACATTTCACAAGTGTAAGTAAGTGCAATTAAAATGGTTGCCTCCTTGTTTTTTCTAGCTTGAAAATGATGTATGTAATTGTGTTTTGTTACTTGTAAACGCTTGTACTGTATCAGGTTAATTCTTCATATTCTCATATCGCGTTTAAAGCCACGTTGAAAACGCGCCGCGTGCAGCTTTGTTTACGGATTTAAATGCATTAGTGAGCTCGTGTTCCACTGCCGTTTGTCGTTGCTTTGGCCATCGTCAGCTGATACTGCACACGTGCAGCGGTCAAGGTTCAAAATAGTTCAGCTTTTGCCACTGTGTGGATTAATATTGAGTGTGTGTCATGGTTAAGAATAGAGAAATATGCTGGTGTTTAACTGCACTGCTTTAACGCAGTCCTGTATTGGGCTCACACACATACCTGCCAACATTTGTCCATGAAAATCCGGGAGACCAGGGGGAGGGCAAGGTTCGGGGTTGAGGTGTCTGAATAACACTGAAGAGGTGGGGGGGGGGGGGATTGGTCCCCCCCCGCCGAATGACTGTACATGAATGACTGCACTTCGAATGACTCCTCTTTCAAGCTCCTGAAGCTTCCAGATGACACCACACTTATCGACCTCATTCAGGACGGTGACAAGTCTGCTTACAGGAGGTTAAGGAGTTGACTGTCTGGTGCAGTCATAACAACCTGAAGCTCAACACGCTCAAAACAGTGGACATGATAGTGGACTTCAGGAGAAACCCCCCTGCTCTCCCCCCACTGAGCATTATGAACAGCATTGTGGCAGCAGTGGAGTCATTCAGGTTCCTGGCCACCACCATCTCTCAGGACCTGAAGTGGGACACTCACATTGACTCCATTGTCAAAAAAGCTCAACAAAGGCTGTACTTTCTTCATCAGCTAAGGAAGTTTTACCTTCCAAAGGAGCTGCTGAAACAGTTCTACACCTCCATCATTGAATCAGTCATCTGCACGTCAATAACTGTCTGGTTTAGCTCAGCTACCAAATCCGACCTCCGAAGACTATGTCGAATAATTCGGACTGCTGAGCGAATCATTGGCACAACCCTCCCTACTCTCTGAGAACTGTACTTATCCAGAGCGAGCAGAAGGGCTGCCAAAATCACTCTGGACCCCTCACACCCAGCACACTGTCTCTTTGAACTTTTACCTTCTGGTCGACGCTACAGAGCACTGCGCACCAGAACAGCCCGACACAGAAACAGTTTCTTCCCTCAGGCAATCCATCTCATGAACACTTGATGATAATAATTGTGGAACCAACATCACTACTTGCTATACACTTTTATACACATATACACTTATTTAACAACACACTTCACATGCCAATTTGCACATAACAGCTGCACATATAACGTTGTATATAGTAATATAGCTGTACATACACTTGTCAATTTGTATATTTGCATTCACTACTTACTACTATTTTTAAATATATTTATTATCTGTTTTTTGTCCTGTCTCTGTAATCCTGTTGCACTGTAGAAGCTCTGTCACCAAAACAAATTCCTCGTATGTGTGAATATACCTGGCAATAAAGCTCTTTTTGATTCTGATTCTGGTTATAACAACATGGGAGGGTGGCAGGAGATGGGTCTGACATACGGAAGACTACCGGGAAAAACAGGAGTGTTGGCAGGTATGCCTTGTAGAGGTACACTCTACACTCTGACTACTTCAGTATTGTTAATAAGCTGTGGTGGGCATTTCACTCTGTCTTACGCTGAATGCAGTCAACCAATCACAACAGGCTGTCATCAGTCCAATCAGCGCAGATTAGCTTCACGCTAAGGAGGGATTTGGGAAAAAATGAATCGCTAAACAAATCATATGGGAGTCGCTGGGATAATTAGGTAAAAATAAATGCATATTATAAGACAATGAAAGTGTTTTTTGACCTTGCATGCATATCAGCCTGTTGTTGGAGACCCTTACAACCAAAATGTGACCCTTTTTAATGTATAATAGGGGCTCTTTAAAGATTAATATCAGTTTCTACATGCTTCATATTGATTTTCTTCAAAGGACACGAAATGTTTACTGGAATCTATTGTTACAGTAGCGGAAGTTGCGACATTTTGTCTTACATTTGTGTGCATGCGCAGTACACGAACAAAAGCATTTTCAGTCATTTTATTGTGGATGACGGGAATGAATTGAAAATGATAGTGTGGACATGGAGCGCTTTTAGACGAAATGCCATTTTTTAATTTATCCGAATTACTGTAGACATAGTGTGATTATTCAGCTCTATTCAGTCCAAGTTTCATAATATTAATGTATATAGTCTTTTGAACTTTCCTAATGCAAAAAAAATTAGGTGCACATTGCACCAAAATATTGCAAATGGGAATAAAAATGGGAAGACTGTCATTACCTTGTGCATTAAGCCCCATGCCTTCAACACACAGATCTGTGCTTCCTTCTGCATTTCTGCCTTCAGTAGAATCGCATCTAAAACACAAATGCAAAATACAGCATTTATTTAGCTAGTCTTTAATAGTAATGTATTATTAATTGAATGGAAACTATTGTCTTATGATATGTTACAGAGGCCATATCCTGTATTATGCATAAACCCATACAGACTGCTGACTGTAAGATTTATCTTACAGGAAAATGGTTACTATTGATGTATGTGATGTGGAAAATCTATAATGCTTTATGGCTCACTTCCAAATGATCCTGTGGCTGTTTTCATGTGCAGTTTCATGCTGAGCATTATCACCCTACAAGTTAAGAAACATTCGTTATTCATTCATAAGGCCGAAAAACTAAAAAAGCACCCCACCCCAATTTTTAGATATCATATTTCAACATTTTTAATGTGTTTTATCAATGTGAAATTGAAATTCACAAACCTTTTACAACAAATTAACCATATCTGTGATCACACTCTAATATTTTAGCCAATTTTCTGACTATTTCAAGAGTTCACACTTAGCTGATGATTGATAATAGAGCTTATTTGCATGCTGTACCGGGAGAAAGCCCTGAGCTTATGAGATCCTTGAGCCCTGGGCTCCCTTCCATTAGCAGGGGGAGAGGGGAGTTTGAGCTCAGGTAGATCTCGAAGATCTCTGGCTCTTCATCCAACGATGCTTAAAAACGCCATTAAACCCTCAAAGAAAGAGCATTTTTTCCCCTTCCCCGGATGTGACAGCCCGAACACTGACAGTCTGGGGCGCTATGCCTTCCAGCTCACAGGATCGGTGCACTTTGCTAGTGGTTCGTAAGGTGTGGGAGGACGGTCTCCCTTCTCTCACACTTCCAGCCCCTCCTCCGGAGCCGGGGTGCTAGGTGGGAGTGAATCTCTTACCTCCAGCTCTTCCGTGGGACCCCAGCGCTCCCCGGATCAGCACTCCCACTCCGCGCTGCCCCACTGCTGGTACATCAGCGGTTGTAGCAATGAAGCCATTAGCAAGAGCTCTGCCTGCCTGGTTAGTGCAGGCCAGCCCCTTTGCTGTGGCTCATATGCACAATCAGACTCGGCTATGCGATTCAATTCGTGAAATGGCCATCCAAGTTCACTGGTGTTTATTTCATCAGGGTCAGCCCTCTGTCCACCCCTGTCTTGCAAGAGGAGATTGTGGAGGATCTCGACGCCAGAAAAAACAACAGGTGAGAGGTTTTTTTTTGTGGCTGGGGAGGGGAGTTTATTGACTCCTGTGGGAGTTGAAGCTCTGTCTAACTCCTGCGGAAGTCAGAGCTGCGGGGGCATTAAGAATGGGGGGGCGGTTAAGAATCCTGCGGGAGGTGGCCGAGACAAAACTCGAAGGTCATTTTAGGCACTCCTGCAGTAGTTAGAGCTGGGTGTTGAGGGCCTATGTGAAAAGAGAAAGAGTAGCGGAGAAACTCAACACTAGAAGGAAGATAGTGTAGCAAAGAAACTCAACGATGAATGAGAAGGGGGGTATAGTATAGTATAGAATAGTATAGTGTAGTATAGTATAGTATAGTATAGTATAGTATAGTATAGTATAGTATAGAATAGAATAGTATAGTATAATATAGTATAGTATAGTATAGTATAGTATAGTATAGTATAGTATAGTATAGTATAGTATTGTATAGTATAGTATAGTATAGTGTATTGTAGTATAGTATAATATAGTATAGTATAATATAGTATAGAATAGTATAGTATAGTATAGTATAGTATAGTATAGTATAGTATAGTATAGTATAGTATAGTATAGTATAGAATAGAATAGTATAGTATAGAATAGTATAGTATAGTATAATATAGTACAGTATAGTATAGTATAGTATAGTATAGTATAGTACAGTACAGTATAGTACAGTACAGTACAGTACAGTATAGTATAGTACAGTATAGTATAGTATAGTATAGAATAGTATAGTATAGTATAGTATAGTATAGTATAGAATAGAATAGAATAGTATAGAATAGTATATTATAGTATAGTATAGTATAGTATAGTATAGTATAGTATAGTATAGTATAGTATAGTATAGTATAGTATAGAATAGAATAGTATAGAATAGTATAGTATAGTATAGTATAGTATAGTATAGTATAGTATAGAATAGTATAGTATAGTATAGTATAGTATAGTATAGAATAGAATAGAATAGAATCGTATAGTATAGAATAGTATGGTATAGTATAAAATAGTATAGAATAGTACAGTGATGAATCCTGCAGGAGTCGAAGCTCAGAGCGACCCCTGCTGAGGGTTAGAGTCAAGGGGGGGCTGGGATCTTAGCAAGAGACAGGAAAGGGGAGGGGGCAATGAGGGCTCTTGCTAGAGCATGACTGTGAAGGGGTGGGTGGGGAATGGGGATGGTGAGACTCTTGCGGGTATATGATGGGGAAGTGGAGTTTAGCTTGCGCTTGAAATTTTAGAAGGAAGAGAATGTAAGAAGCTAGTTAAGGGGCTCCAAATCTAGAAAGAGGAGGAACAGGAGGAAATTGCAGAGTCGTGCTCATGCCCTTGAACTCGGGTTGGTGGAAGACGGCTGGAGAGGATCAGCTGAGCTTCCTTGAGGTGGCATTGACTAAGGCGAATGCAGGATTTGAAGGCGTCAGAGGACCGGGTCTGGATCTGTTGTTAAGAGAGCCCATTCCGGGCTGCTGTGGTGGCTGCTCCTATTATAAATGAATGGCTAGACAATGGTTCTGGGGCGAAGCCTGGAAGGCGGATTATAGTTCTTTTAACTATACTCCCCCGTGTGGGGAAGGCAATTAGGATACCTTTGATAAAGAGGGTGGTTTGGGAATTAGAAATGGCGTCTGAAGGGGACCCGTGGATCAATTTGTGAAAGAATTGGATCCCTCTGAAGTAGCTTTGTTTGAGCTGTCTTGTATGATTTTTTTTTAAAGCGTGAAGATGGGAAATTAATGAGGTGATACAGAGGAAGGAAAAATCTGTGAAAGGTGTTTTATAGCAGGAGTAAAGGTGTTTGAATGAACTCCATGCAGGAGGTATGACTGAAGGGTTCTAGGGGCAACCCTGAGGGATATGGAAGTTACGCAGAGGTGATGTGAGGAGAGGTTTATGGCAATATCATATCTAAATAATGAGGGACAGGTGTTGAATGAGGGTCCGCTTCTGGGAACAGCTGCCATAATCTCTGAAGTTAGAAATTATCTGATTGGTGAATCAATCGTAAGCTAATGCGGGACCAGCCATGAACAATCATAAGCATGTGATCCTCTTGAAATTAATTTATAAACTTTTTTATCACTAATTGAAGAAGCTTATGTAGTGAGCAGGCACAAGTACCACACATGAACATTAAGTATATGATTATGTAATTGGTGAACTATACTGATTTATTCTCTAAGCCCATGTTCAACCACTTTAAAGTACATTTTAGGAAAATATATCAGGTTTAAGTTTTTGTTATTCTTGTTGTAGTTGCATGGTTGTATCAGCAGCATGCTTCATTTGTGGCACATCTAAACAGTAAATCAAGTTGGAATAATTCAACCTTTTTAACAGTAATTTAGCAATAACAATGGAATAGAAACACTTAGGCCCAATCCCAATTCTACTTTTTAATTGAATCTCTGACTCCCGCTCTTCTTCATCTCTGACTGGTCATTATTGTGTAAAAACTATAAAATATCCCTACAATTGTAAACACTGACAATTTTACATAACACAACACAAGTGACAATTAGTACATGTAAACATAGCCATTGTCTGTTTTTCATTAAAAACAGCACCATCACATTACATTTTCATTACATATAAATATATTTGTAAAAGATGCAGACAGAACTAAAGGGTGACCAGTAGAACTGATACATTGAAAAAAAAAAAAACTGCAAAAAAGGCCACTTCTGAGTTAAAGAACAAAGTGTGCATGTGCTCTTTATTTACTCCTATCTGTGCATGTGCGTGGCTCAGTGTTTTTGTGAAGCATTCAGATGGTCATTTATTGGTTTGTGTAATTTTCTTTAGATTGTTTATTAAGGTGTATTTCTTTAAACAGACTGTTTCTATTACAATTTTGTTGGATGTAAATGTATATGTTGTGCTGAATGTAATTTTATTTTGTGTACAATATGTGTGTTTTTTGTCTATTACAGGCCTTGTGTACTGTTAATGGTGTAACCACGTTAAGTGCAATGGTGCTTGTATTCACTTTTCTCTCTGTGTGAGTGCATAAGTGTGTGGTGGTCTGCACGAGTGTAATCTTTAGGCTCTTTACTTCAGCTATAGCCTAGCTTTGCTGTTGGAGAGCCCCTAGATTCATTTTGTTTTGTTCTTCTTCTTTGATAAATGATGTCATATTGTCAGTGAATTTATTTATTTTGAAACTTACAGATTGTGTGCATTGTATCCCACATATTTTGGATTTGAAAACTTTGAAAAGCCATGGAAAATGTGAGCTTTATTAAAAGAATTGTACGTTTTGTACAGATGAAAGTACAAACTGGCACATGCAGAGAGGTAATGAACATACACATGGAGTCCTGCATTCTGCTATTCTCTTTTATTCTCAAATAATAACTGAAAAAGTAGAAAAATCCAAGGAATATGAGCTTTATTCAAAGAATTTTACATGAGCAGAACAGTTGAAATCTCAAACTGGTACATGCAGAGAGGTAATGAACATAAATATGGGTCCTGCTTCACACTTTTCTCTTTAATAATAATGCCACTGTCGTGAGGGGGCATGAGTAGATGGACCACATAGGGGAAGAGAACCTGTTTCTAAAAATTTGGTCAGTCAAAAACATCATCAACACCTGAATCTATAGCGTGATTGCCATGGAGAGATGACATTTAAATGGCAGTTAAAGAAGGACACAGGAGAGAGACAGCAGGCCACGAGAACTAACTCATGGTGCTTTTTTCCGTTTTTTTAAGAGTAAATTTAGTTTTATGACCCCCACCTCCCACACTGAAACCCCTCTCAGAGGGGCACTCATTGCAAGAATCAAGAGGTATTTTCTCACCAGACTGCCTAATTGGATTGGGTGTTTGTGGCACAGAAGAAAGTGAAAAGGGGGGAGATTTGTGGACAAAGAGCGGGTAGGTATGGAGGAAACTGAAAAGTGGGGGAGGTGGAGTGGAGTCGCAGATGAAAGTGAAGAGCCTGTGCAAGGCCAGAGAGGATGTGGACCAGGTTCTGCTTGTTATACCCCCGTGGTCCCACCAGACCTGGGTTTCCAAAATCATACTCCTCGTGACGGCCTCTCCCTAGTGAATTCCCCTAAGAAAGAGCCAACTTTGTTATGGAGGGGCAACCTCCGACACTCGCACCCAGATCTCTGGATATGGACCATATCTGGTCCACAGATTTGGCATGGAAGACTTAGGTGACCTACCGTCTGGGTGGTTAACACCATAACTCAAGGCTAGAGCACCCTCAATAAGGTATGCCTTGCCCTGCAGTGGAGTCTATTTGCTGAGTGGTTCACTTCTTTCTGAGAAGACTCTCGGACATAACAGATCAGTCTTGTGTATCTTTTCTTCGGGATAAACTGAAGCTGAGGCTGTCACCCTCCACACAGCGGATGGCAGCGTGCTGCAAAAGCATTTCTTTATCATCCGGTTCCTCACACGCACAAAGTGATTAAGTCCATCCTGCCCCCCCCCCTTTTTTTCCCCTTTGGGATTTCTCTGTAGTCTTAGCCGGTTTGCAGCAACATCAGTTCAAGCCTTTTGACTCAGTATCTTTAAGATTTCTGTCCAGGAAGACAGCTCTGCTGGTTGAGTTGAAGTTGATCAAGATGGTCATGGATCTGGAGGTATTATTGGTAATTAAATCGTGCCGAGAACCAGCTATGTGTCCTACCACGCCCCTTTCAAGACCAGGTAGTGAACTTGCAAGCACTGGCTGCGGAGGAGGCAGACCCAGCTCTTCACTCCTGTGTCCTGATTGCACGTGTTTTTTATGGACCGCACTTAAAGCATAAGCCTCTAAGCAGCTCTTCTTCTGTTATTGTCGGCAGAAGGGAAGTGCCATGTAAAGCAGAGGTTGGCCCACTGGATAGTGGATGCCATTGCCCTCATATATCATAGCCAGGGCGAATCATGTCCCCCAGGAGTGAAAGCTTACTCAACAAAATGTGTTGCCACCTCTAGGGCGTTAGCACATGGTGCCTCTCTAGCAGTCATCTGTAGAGCTTCTGGTTGGGTGACACGTAACACATTCACAAGATTTTACAATCTTAGAGTTGATCTTAGTTTCCTCTAGGTTGCTGGGTAGTACTACATTCTGGGGATCTGTGCTAGTTATGTGTGATCCCCGCTTGCTTATCCCATATCCCATATATATCCCTCAACATCTTTATGTATTTTCCTAAAGAAAACTTTCTGCCACCTGCTGTTAACCAAGAACACGTATTAGTTTTGTTCTGCTAGATACTCTTCTTAAGGCTAAGCTTTTTATTGATAACAGAAAAGCTTCCTGATCCCAAATAAATTATTTTGTCATATTTAGGACATTTATGTAGACATAACAGTACACATGAAGGTTTTAAAATCTGAGCAATTGTCATGTTAGGCGATGTTTTCTCATTAAAATCATACTATTTCCTAATAATTCCATAGAATGCCTAAGCATAATAGGGCTTACCAATATGGCGGTACGGTGGGTTTGGCATGGGACAATAACCGGTTTTAAGGTTTACCACGGTTTGGAAAATTCAGTTTTAAAACCACTAAAATTTTCTGTTAAATCGTTCCTAAGGTATATAAGTTTTTTCCCCTAACTTTAATTTATTTATTTAGGCCAAACAGTATCTCCAGCAGTATAGGACCCTCCACAGCAAAAGCTACTGGTCAGCCCATGATTCAGCAAACATTTGAAAAACATATGAAAACTTATGCACCAACATCCAGGCATGCTAATGCTATAGACCTGAACAGTGCATTATAGCATTCTATAGGGAAAAAGCTAACAATATTGTGAAACTGTGATATTTTTATCCAAGGTTCTTGTACCATCAGAAACTTATGCCGGCCCATGCCTAGTGGCTTCGCTTTATTTGATGTAGTGAGCAATCCAGTTCTCTATATACACCAGTGGTCGTAATCCACGTTTCCCAAAGAGGGAATGGAGACATTGTGTCTCCTTGCCACAGGAGTTGGGTCTCAGCATTCTGCTTCTTCACCAAGTAAAAGCCTAGCTTGCTATGCAGGCTATTTACTTCGCTGATTATTATCAGCTGCACCTTGAGGAGCTGCGCTTTTGCCAGTTCATAGGCATTCATTGCCCTGTTTTCTTATTATTCAGAGAGATTGGTCATTTAACGATTCCTAATATCTCGAAATGTGTGTTACGACAGTAACCAGGATGTTTTCTTGCTAGTGAAGCATTCAGTTTTTCTACTTACAAAGTCTATCATGTAAATAGCAAATGCGCCATCGCGCAATGCAACTGACTCTTAAAGGTAATCGGAGATAATTATGCTATTGAAGGTACAGTACAGTAAGTACGCAGTTCAAAATAACAGACGAATGGTCGTGACAGGAGGTGAAACAACGTAAACAATAAACCGAAAACAGGGTCAAAACATGTCAAGGCTAAACGAGGAAAGCACTTTGAATTGCTCACTTACAGTTTACATAACTCAGCAAAGAGTGTGAAGCTGCGTTCACACTGCACTTTTCTCCCCATAGACTTTCATTCATAAGCACACAAATGTGTCAGGCCGGAAACGCAAGCTCGTGCGTCAATTTTCGCAGATTGCTGCGTTGGAAAGTTAAACTCTGACCTACGAAATTGCATCACTTGACTGCGTGAGACCAACTAAGGATCAAAACATGACCTCTTTTTACTATATTTTTTTAATTTAAAATATAGAGATATCGCTCGCTTTTTTTAATGTCCAATCATCTTGTTTAATCAAGCCCCTTTTCACAGCGCCGTACGACAGAATTTTGCATGCTCAAACTCTAGTGTGACCGCAGCTTGAGAATGTGAGGTATATAAATAGTAAGTAATGAGTCAATTATGAGCTTCAGCTGTGTGTTTGTGCGACAGTGTATGAATGATTGTCAGCTGTGGCAGGAGTGATGGGTGCACAGACTTCTGGGAGTAGTAGTTCGTATCAGTGGCAAAACTGCTAAATCGCTGGTTATCATAGCACATGCAGTACACTATTCGTTATATTTGCAGAATTTTTTACTTAATTCATCAAGGCTGATATTTTAATATCAGTTCCTCATTATTTATTTAGTTTTTTATATTTAAAAAAATCTGCTTTTGAGTTTATTCTTCCTTTTACAGTACACAGGGCCCCAACCTCTGACCCATAGTGCAATATTGTGAGATGATGCATGACATCATATTATTAGTGAATGCTTCAATTTACTTATTGTAAAACTTGTTAAACTTTTTGTACATTGTATACCATATCTCTTTGATTTGAACTGAACAATTTAGAAAATTCTTGGAAAAAGTGGGCTTTATTCAAAGAATTGTGCTTCACATGAAAACTGGCATGCAGAGAGGTAATGAACATACACGTGGAGTTCTGAGTTCTGCTCCATACTATTCTCCTTAATAATGCCACATAATAGCCTTGTCCAGACTTCCAGCCAATTTTAATGATGTTGGTTGGTTGGTGTTGCTTGGCCATGCAATTCAGAATATAAAAGTAACATATTGAAAAGTTCAACATTATTAACACTGTTTAAAGTACTTACAGTATTTTAATGATCTCATTTGCTTTAAAAAAGGAATGAACTTTTGCAATAATTTTTTATTGTAGGTTTTCTTTTGTATTTAATTTTGTCATTCTTATATTGTTTTTCACATAATGTAAATAGTAAAGAGTGGTTTCTGCCTTAACATTTGAGTTGAATCAAATTATCATTACAAGCCATTTCAACTTACATCAATTAAACTGACTTAAAAATCAAGTTAAAATTAGAATAAATAAAGCTCAAACCTGATTAAGTTAAATAACATAAAACATAAGTTGTCATGCTGATTTTTACATATTGTTAAGAGTATGTGTGTCTATTGTATATATTTATTATGTAAATGAAAAAATTTGCATATATTTGACAATTTGTTTTATTTGTTTAGATAAATTATATATTTATATAACAAGAATTATGAATATATTTTTATTTATGAGTTATATTTATATTTATGAGTTATATATATATTTATATATATATATATATATATATATATAATAAATATACATAACACACACACAGATTTTATGTAATATCTTTTTTTTATAAATTGCAATTATAACTTTTTAAATTATTATTACTATTGCAGAAAACAGCCTTAACACCAGTAAACATAAAATCATAGCTTGATCTGTGCGATTTGCATCCACAGTTATGTTCTAAATTATTCAATAATATACATCTTAAGGTTGTGTTTGATTCTACCTGCTGATCCCAGTTGTCTAGTTTGGTCTGCAGTTCCTGTATGTGAAACACTACTTTATTCACGCATGGTGTTGGAGTGTTAACCAGAGCGCAGCTGTGATGTCTACTTGAACAAACCGTCTGCAGCTCTCCCTCTGAAACACACAACTCAATGTAAAAACCGAGACCCAGATGATCTCATATTACACCGTTTATGCTGAAAACAATAGGACATTGCTATTTTATGTCCATAAACTGAGCTATTTTAATTTGAAACAGCATATTTGATTAAAAAGACTGGACATTAAACTAGTCAAGTGGAAAATGAAAATATTAATTCAATATAATATAAATTTTAAAAAAATATCAAGTAGCTCAGTCAAATATTGTTCTTTCTGAAACCATTCTTTTAACAATGGAAAGCTTAATTATTCAGTGTTCAGAAATGTAAAACTTACCCTTATAGTTTTGTGGTGCAGGGTCACATTTGATATTATCACATTCTTTATTCATGTGCTTTATATTATAATTATGTGATGCAACACCATTCTCATAATGATTTGTAAATATACAGTATATAATGAATCAAAAATATATTTCATAATAGAATCGGTAAACCATGTGGCTCTTTACCTTGTAAGAATGGTGCTTCACCTGAAGGAAACTTGAGTAACTTTATATCAGGCATCATTCAAGAAACATCTATGAAAATCAAAATCAATCAATGTATCAATCAATCAATAGCCAATGATCACTGTGTTAGCAATACAAATAATGTTTAGCTGTTGTGTAACTATTTTACTTAATAGTAAATGTGGTAAACATTGGCTTCCTCTGCCATTATCACATTTGTGCTGACAGTGACATGAACCGAAACAGCCTTTCTGTCTGAACAAAATAAATACTATTAACCTACCTTTAATTAATTAATGATGAACGATAGGTTAAAACGCTTAACATTCCTATTAACAGTTATATGAGCTGACAACAGTCTCACAACAGGTTTGACTGTGATTCACGCTCTCGATACTTACATTATTTACTTCTAAAGCGCAGAAGGTTCAGCCACGAATGACATTTATGTTAGATGTGAGCCATCAAGAGCGATATGATGAATGTTGACGCATATCTCGGCATTGTGTCACGTCGCGGCCTGTTTCATACTTTGTTTCCAGACCTGCTTTCACCGGGCGCGCGCGGTTACTAGGCAACAGGAAGGCCTTCATTCACCGCAGACACAATAGACACAACTGAGAAAGTGGAAAAGAAAAAAAACAAAGCCTTTCAGGGTGAGGAAGGTTTGATGTTGAATGGCGAACACAATCACGTATTAAGTTTAAGCTGGGTCTGCGTGATGAACTTTTAGGACACGCTGAACCAGTTGTAAAAAGAAAAAAACAGTTTTTTTATTTATTGTATTTTAGCAAAACATAGACATTAACCATAACAATGAATGACATCAAAAACAAAAATAAACAAGTAAAATTAATAATAATAATAATCAAAAAATAATAAAATAAGATAATAATAATCAAAAAATAATAAAATAAGATAATAATAATAATAAAAAAAATAAAATAAGATAATAATAATAATAATAAAAATAATAAAATAAGATAATAATAATAAAAAACAGAGTACAGAAGCAAATGATCAAATTAAATAATATTTACAAAGTCCTTATACATTTTCACAGTTTTAACACTTTTTTGCTGTAAAAAATTTGTAAAGTAGTAATTAAACAATTTAAGTCACAAAGAAAATTCTGCAACTTAGGTAATGATGAAGAAAATTTACATTTGTGAATATAATATTTACCCAGTAAAATAAATAAATTGCCTATAAATTCTATGTTATGTTTGTCATGAGAAAAGTAACAAATTATATCACTCATGGAAAAATCAATGTTAAACATACATAAAAAAAGAGCTCGGGAATCTACTTCACAGCAATTTGCGGTCGTCGGTTTGTGGACAAACGCAGGAGCGCTAGTGGAAATTACAGCAGAAAAAAAGCGGTTTATTGTAATATCTTTTGAAAAACACCTCACAAACACACATTTATTTAAAGCATAAAATGTACTAACGTGTATATACCTTTATAAACGCTCTTTGTGTGTTTGAAAAGCTGAAAATATGTATTCCATATCATTCTGTCTTTTTTCTCAAAAAGTGGACCTTTTTGCAGTTATTCGCCTGATTTTCTATTAAATTATAAAGTTTAATACTGCATTTTAGTGACATTTTAAGCTTTTTTTTTTTTTTTACTGGATTAGTTTGTCACATGGTCACACTTTTTGATGTACCAAATACATTTTCTAAAGATTTAGAATAAAGAAATAGGAAAAAATACTATAATACTACATATATTCTTATTATTATTATTATTATTATTATTATTATTATTATTAAAAAAGTATGTGTTAAAGTTTTAAATTAAAAACTGTAGCCTATTGTCAGTAATAACAAACTGTCCAGCACATTCAATTTTCCTCACTCAGAATTTATTTAAATAATAATAATAATAATAATAATAATAATAATAATAATAATAATAATAATAATAATAATAATAATAATAATGTAGAGCTAGCTTTTCTTGTAAAAAAAGTAAAATTCATGGGTAACAACAGCAATAGGGTATATGTGGAGCTAGTATTTCTTCCCATACTAATAAACTTCCGGTGAATGGTTAATGTGACCTTTTCCATTTTTATATGTTCCTTTTACAGCATCAATATTGTAATGTAATTAAAATACAATCTGTTAATATACTTTGGCATTCATTTAGTTGCTCAAGCATAAAATGACACAAAAAGCCGTTTACTCGCACACGCCCGTCAGGATCGGCAGGCTAGCGCAGAAGCTCCATTGAATACAGACCTTTTTCTTGGAACGCAAAATTACCCATTATGGTTTGCGTGTATGCGCAAGGAGAATGCTAAGAACTTCCGGTCGGCAGCTGATGCGTGTAAACAGTCACATTTGGACAACTTTGAAATGATAGTTTTAATATATTTTACCTGCATTTATCTTCTTTAAACTGATACTGTTGTCGATCAGCGCCACCTCCTGGACTGATCATTTTAAAAAATGTGATCAAATAGGATGGAAAACAACTGCTGTGAGGCATTTTCCCCTCCATGTCAGACGGCATCTTCTGCTGTTTAAATGAAGCCTCGTCATCACTAAAGTCACCTGTACTTTCCCACTAGCACACTGATTTAATAACTCTGACAAAGTGAAAATAAATTGACATTTTGAAATGACAGAAAAACACAAACCGTGGTAAATAACACACACTAAATGAAACATAAATGGCTCACGATTGAAATGAACCTGCAAATCAGCCAACAGAGTATCATTTTTGTAAATTGCATGATTTACATACCTGTTAAGTTTCATGCTAGTAATCTGGTTTGCTCTATAATGCAATGAAGTATTGCGTGTGTGTGTGTGTGTATTGAACAGCTGCTGAGCTAACAGCTGACAGGCCAGGGAAACACACACAGACACTATATTTCTGACGGCAGACACATGAACTAGGAGAACGTTTTTCTCGCACGCTTGAATCACATCTGACAGATTATAACGGCTTTAACACACACCTTTCAAAGTTGTGTGTCACAAAAACACTCCGTAATCCACTCATAACTCTGTTGAAACCCATTTTTGGAGCGCAAATTACCGGTTGTAAACACTGTAAACGGAAGTTCTTAGCATTCTACCGGAACACGCTAGTCGCTATGGCAACCTCCATGCAGCTGCCAAGAATAAGGTCTCTGCTGGGGTAAAATAAATGTTCATATTTTATAGACATGGCGGGGAAAATGTAATTTTATGCAGTTCTTCTTGTACATTCTGAGACCCTCTTTATATCGGATATTACTCAGCCAGTGGTGATTTTTAAAGAAAACAGACCTTTAACGCGCCAATTTTGTAATGGCAAACAGCTCACCGGAAGCCCTTAACCCAGGTTACTGACAAATTAAAAGTCCTTTTGCATACTTCCGAATACCCTATAGCCTAATTAGTATTCAAATTAAATTTAATACAGGCACTGCTTCACACATTTTTATTGGTCATTTTTTCTTTCAAGACTAAGGTCCAAGATTTAGAATAAAATGTTTGCTCTATTTAAAATGTTTGCTTTATTTACAACAATACAGTGAAAGTTGACTTCACTTTTGTCAGATTTTGCTTGGTGTTAAAGTCTTCTTCGATAGGTTTTAACAATTTATGATGGCATAGCAGTCAAAATAGGACAAATTAGCTCATTTTTGGACAAATTCTGGACCTTTGTAAATAGGGGGTGGGTCTAATAGTTGTTGTAATAAAAATAATTGTATTTACAGTTTTTAAAGAAAATATAAGAGAGCATATGCACAAAGTAAAGGGCCTCAAAAATAAATTAATAAATAATTGAAGTAACATAAAACAGTAGTTAATGCTTGTTGTGGTATTATTTTAAATTAATTGTATTATTTATTCATTAAAATGAAAAATATAAATATATATTTATATATAAATATAAATATATTTTAACCAGAATAAATAAACCCATAGAAATAGAAAAAAGAATGTTATAAATCTAAACTGTCTAAGCCAATACAATCATAATAAATGATGATACAACTTTTTTATTCTACAGTTGACTAAAAACATAAATACAATGTTGTATATATATAATAATTTAATAATGTATATATATATATATATATATATATATATATATATATATATATATATATATATATATATATATATATATATATATATATATATATATAATATTTTTGTTTTTGGGGTTTTTTTTGCATTTTATTTAAATGACAGATTTTTTTTTCAGTGTAATGTTTTCATTTTTGTGTAATCACCCTGCTGCTGCAGAGCACTGTGATACCGCTGTGTCGAGTGGAGAGATTCCGCATTACGTCACCGCGAGAGGCGCATTACGTCACATCAAAGCAAATGAGCAGCAGAGCTTCGAGATCCGCGCTGCTTTCTGGGAGTCTAAAGCGAATGAAAACACACTTTTGTACAGAAACTGCAATATTGTCGTCCATGAAGCGCGTCGTTTCAACGCAGATGGGCCTCGGTGAAGGCAGAGGTACACAAGTGAAAGCCGTTTCATCGATGACAGGCTTTTGGTGAGTAGCAAGTGCACAGACGCCTCTCATAGAGGTTCATTGTGAACGCTATACAATACAATACTCACAGACATCATGCAGATTCTACAAAACTATCGTATTCATAAAGAGTAACCAGGACATTGTTTTCTAAATCATTTCATATTTATGTTTGATAATATAAGTACTCATACATTCAGCTTATTATTGCGAGGTTAATGTATTTATGTAATTACATGCATTCAGTCGACGATCTGATACGCAGTTTATGTTAGTTTACTTATTTGTGTCACGTGTTTTATTTATAATTTTATTCCTAGGTCAGTGAAAACCCATCTCACAATTGGCCTTCACGTTGTAAACATGCACATTGCTGGAATATTATTTGTGTTTTATGTACTTTAAGGGAAATTTGAAAACCTTTGGAAAATTTGAGTAATTCCTACAGCATTTTCATGTGTTTTTTTTTTGTTTGTTTTTTTGTTTTTTTTAATGAATACACTCCATGTGCATCATTGCATGCATTTATCTAATCATATACATGAAACAAATAAAGGTGATTGAAGAAGACAGCAGTACAAAGACTTTAGATGTAAATCATAGTGTGAAAGAGCTGAGAGACTTTACTTGAGTTCTGTGCCGCTTCACTGTGGTGCCATGACAATCAGTGTAGCTTACAGACTCGTACTGCATCTGATTGGTGGAAAAAGCAGTTAGGCTGAGTAATGGCTCGCTTCGCTGCGGATAGAGTTCTCATGAAATCCAATTTGCAACCTTATGTGTTTATATAACGAATCTCAGACTGCATTGACTATAAAATAATCTCTCAAAAACATATAGAGCGTGCTGATCAGTGCCCTAGCACTTTTTTATTTAGCATTCAAATTTGCACAAATTGTGTATGTGTGTGTGTGCACGTGCATGCGTGTGTGTGTATGTGTATATATATATATATATATATATATATATATATATATATATATATATATATATATATATATATATATATATATATACACAGTTGAAACCAGAAGTTTACATACACTCTAAAAAAAGAAAATAAAAATTTAAAAAAAATGTCTGATGGTTAATCATACTAAACGTTTACCATTTTAGGTCCGTTAGGATTACCTAAATGATTTACATTTGCTAAGTGCCAGAGTAATGAGAGACTTTTTTTTGAGATTTTTTTTATTAATTTCTAGACAGTCAAAAGTTTACATACATTTCCTTGGTATTTTTTTTAGCTTTGCTTTTAAACTGTATAACTTTGGTCAAATGTTTTGGGTATCCTTCCACAACCTTCTCACAATAGTTTGAAGAAATGTGACCCATTCCTCCTGACAGAATTGGTGTAACTGAGTCAGATTTGTTGGCTGTCTTGCTGTTTTTGTGATGGCCACTCCAAAACATTCACCCTGTTGTCCTTAAAGCACATTTTAACTCATTTGAATGTATGCTTAGGATCATGGTCTGTTTGGAAAACCCATTAGACAACATCATCTCAGCTTTTTCAAAGGCATAATAATCTTATGTATTATTTTAGTAAACTTGATTTTCATGAAAAGTTATAGCAATTTCTCATAAAATATCTCTCTCATTATTTTGCTATTAAGCATAACAGAAACAAATCTGATAATCCTAACTTACCTAAAAGAGAAAAAGTTTAGTCACATTAACATCTGACTTTTTTAAAATAGTAATGTGCCTTTTTATACAGTGGATGTAAACTTCTAGTTACAACTGTATTTATATAATAATATATAATTATTATATATAATATTATATTATATAATTATATGATATGATATATAATTATCATATATAATAATATATAATTATATAATAATATATAATTATTAGCCCCTTTCAGCTATATATTTTTTCGATAGTCTACAGAACAAACCATCGTTATACAATAACTTGCCTAATTACCCCAACCTGCCTAGTTAACCTAATTAACCTAGTTAAGCCTTTAAATGTCACTTTAAGTTGTATAGAAGTGTCTTGAAAAATATCTAGTCAAATATTATTCACTGTCATCATGGCAAAGATCAAATAAATCAGGTATTAGAAATGAGTTATTAAAACTATTATGATTAGAAATGTGTTGAAGAAATATTCTCTTAGTTAAACAGAAATTAGGGAAATAAATAAACAGGGGGGTTAATAATTCTGATTGCAACTGTATGTACATTCTGTATATATATATATATATATATATATATATATATATATATATATATATATATATATATATATATTGATATTATATACAGTAAATAATTTATATCATCAATATTAATATATAACTAATATATGATTTATGTTTGTGCATATGAGGCTTGATTTGCTTATATTTGTGCTTACTAATATAAATAGAATATAAAATAAATATAGAATAAATTGTGTTAAAACCTTTGTGATTTGAAGTTTTAAAGTATAAATATTTAAAATGTCAATTAATTCGTATTTGACACAAATAATCTTTTTTTAATGTGTTGTCAAATGACTCTTGTTCTAAACATGTCTAACAAGAACACTGATTGATAGTTGTTTGTCTCTGTAAATCATGGAAAAGTGTTTATTATTTTTCTAAGGAATGCAGTATATCTTCATCTAGGACATATAGCAGAGGCGTTTCGCAAACAGATGCATTATGTGGTTTAGGAAAACTGCATCAACATTAGCTGCTATCAGTTTCTCCCACAGATGCTTTAACACGAGTAATCCAGTGCTAATTACTGGCTGAACATACTCCGGACAGCTGCTTTACTGTACTGTGTGTAGAACATTTTATGAGTTTATCCTCCAGGATCTGTACGTACAGTGTAATATGCTGACCGACTTTCAAGGGCAAAAAGCACAATTTCATGTTTTTCATTTAACCTGCCATACTAAATAAATCACCTTTAGAGAGAGACAAAAAAAAATCATCAAGCTCAAAATGCCTGGATGCCACCGACTGTCCAAAAAGATATTTATAGGCCTGTAGATCCCTGAGCCACAATAAAAGGAGAAAGAGAAAGATTAGAAGACTGACTGTGTGAAGTATGGGATCTCTCTCAAAATGTCCCATTAGAGCGCTTGAATTACAGTCTTCTCTAGCGAGCCGTTCTTGCGTAGCCTCATCATTTTGCCTAATAATTTCACACAGAGAGTCTTTAAAGTCCAAACAACTCCTTTGTACAGACCTGGGGTCTCCCAGTGGAGACAGATTCGTAACCAAAGCTGAACCAGACGTCTGAGTCCAGCAAGAATGTGAGTGCCGCTCGCTGGAAGTTAAAGATAGAGGCGACACATGCTGGATCCCGATGGCTCTTATTTCAGTCGGCTGTTGTGCAGAAGCACTGTGAACCACTTCTGTTGTGTCAACCATTATTAAAACTTGAGGACTTGTTGCAGCCATTCATGATGTTGCAAGAAGAGGATTATAGTGCTTTCTGAGGGTATTGGCTGTTTTTTTGTTTTTACTAATAGTTTGAAATTAAATATCCAATATTTAAAATTGTATGTATATATATATATATATATATATATATATATATATATATATATATATATATATATATATATATATATATATATATATATATAGAGAGAGAGAGAGAGAGAGAGAGAGAGAGAGAGAGAGAGAGAGAGAGAGAGAGAGAGAGAGAGAGAGAGAGAGAGAGAGAGAGAGAGAGAGAGAGAGAGGTTAATTAGGCAAGTTAGGGTAATTAGGCAAGTTATTGCATAACAATGGCTTGTTCTGTAGATAATCGAAAAAAAATATTGCTATTATTATTGACCTTAAAAAGGTTTTTAAAAAAATTTAAAACTGTGTTTATAGCCAAAATAAAACAAATACGATTTTTTCCAGAAGAAAATATATTATAGAAAATACTGTGAAAAATTTCTTGCTCTGTTAAACATCATTTAAGAAATATTTGAAGAGAAAAAAAATATATATATATATTTATATATAAATATATTTATATACACACACATATATACAGTCAAGTCTGAAATTATTCATACCCCTGGCAAATTCTGGCTTAAAGTTACTTTTATTCAACTAACAAGTTTTTTTGACTGTAAATTACAAAGGCTTCTCCCCAAAAAAAATATGACGATGTACGTTTTGACATGATGAAAAGCATTAATAAAACTTGGCCATGAATTAGTAAAATGAGGATCATGAGGGGTATCAGTTTTTTGTGTATTTCGGGATTATCTCTTCAGTTCGGTCACCGTAAACTGAGTAAAAATTCTAAATTATACTTAGTTTATTATTTATTAGTACGGAATCATTAGTATGGTACATGAGTCACTTTACTCATGGATGAATTTTTCACTGTGCGTTCTGAGAATTTTGTTCACATCTGCAGCTGAGTGTACTACCGATGGGGCTTTTTCCTCTTTGATTCTGAAGTCCGGCATCTCTGGGATTGTGAGCGAACATTCCTTAAAGCTACTTGAGCATGAAAAGCCTTGCGAAAGAGGGGGTTTAAATAGTAATTAGTAGATCAACCGCATTGTTTAATATTTAGAGTATTAATATATAGTATGTCTTCAAGTTATTCTTGTCCTAAATACTCCTGACAAGATTCTTTTGTAAATAAACTTGTGTTTCACTGAACGACATTCTGTAAATCGTGGTAAAATATTATGCAACTTACTGAAACTCTCGGATTAGATTTAATTGTAGATTTTTAATTAAATAATCCCACTGTTGTTTTCTCACAGTAAAAAAAAAAACCGATATTGTACTAAGTGTCACAAAAACCCTCTGTAATGTGAATCATATCAAAATGTCTCTTTGATAGAAAGCAGGAAGATAAACGCATGAATAACACCAAGGATCATGTCTTTTTATGTTAAAGTGAATGATTATGATCTGTCTGATGTGGATGCAGACAATGCTGAAACAGGAAATATTAATAAATTATAAAATATATAACTAAATAACAAAATGATATCAAAATAATGAAACTAAATTAAAATCATGAAATGAATGAGCTATTTCTAAAATTCAAGAGAACGTATTTCCCATATCTTTTCTATACTTTGTCCTGTCCAACTCAGCGTTTTGTCACAAATGCATCGCTCAATGGTTTATTATTAGAACCCGTTATTTTTCCCGTTAAGCTTATCAAATTTGCATTGCTCTGCCGATGGATTGCAAGCTCAAAACTGTATGTAATATATGTTGTTTTACCCGAGATAATATTTAATTAACCTTGTGTTAATCTGAAAACTAATTTTTAGCCCAGTTTGTCATCACAGCTGTGAGACTCAAGTCACGCTGTCCTTTTGTTTTCTGTATGTTTGCAGAATGATTGAAGATTCAGGCAGAAACAGCAGCACCATGGCAGACAGAAGACAACTGTTTGCTGAAATGCGTAAGTATTGCACTGATTTAGTCTTTATCCCGGGTAATATATGAGGACATATTTTTCCATTTAACCTTTTTTTTTTGAAAGACAAGACTGATTTATAATGTAGTAAAATAGTGGTGTGCTCTTGAACTTTATATTCTTTAAAATAGCCTGAAAATTGTTTCATGTTGAAGCATTAATACTAATAGGAAATGTAAAACAGAATGTCACAGGCTAACCTGTTGACTTTAAAACTTGGACTTTAAAACTCACATCCATCTCATTTGTTCTGTGCACTGCCGGTGATTTAACATGTGTACACATCAGAAAGTGATGGCAGATTGTGTGTTTAGTTAAGCTTTTTTCTGCGGTATCAGAATTTATTTTGCACAATATTTTATTTTGCTCACTGCTTCTTAAAAGACAAAGAAAGCCTGAACCTTTTTTATAAATCTTTCACAACCCAGTTGCAGCCCTTTTTAAAGCCGCTGCAACTGTGGAAGCTACCATTTTGGTGTACTGTCAGGGGGTGGAAATTATGAACAGCAGTTTTGCCAATTATATGCTGTTATTCTCTAATTTTGTTAATGAATATTGTAGTGGTTGTTTGGAAAATGTAACTATGGTTGTTTTAAGTGTGTATAATCAAATTTAATTTGATTTAAATAAACTTTGCTGTTTTTAGTTATGTTGGTATGGCCCGTAGGTGTGGCTTGAGTTAATATATAAAGACTTGCTGGCTCGTCTTAATACAGGACACCTCGTCTTGTTGTGGGCTCAAATAAAACCTGGCACATATGTGTATACTTGGATCGTTGTGCATTTTCCAGTTAGAACATTGTTGCTTTTTATTTCATTTGGTGCATTTTTAAAATTATTTCTTGCATTTTTGCTTCATATTTTGCACCTTTCAAATTAAACTTTTTAAGGATTAAATATCATATTCTGGCACAGGACATCATTGCATTTCTTCTCCATTGATCAGAAGTTATATTTTATCACTACTGGGTGACTCGACTGTAAAACCAGCTGACATGCTACCCAAAGCAAGGAGTCAGCCTATGGAGGAAACAGATTCAGATGTGGAACAAGGTGCTGTTGGCGGTGTTCCAGAGGAGCAATTCATGTCTACAGTTGTCCCTTTAACCAGGGGAGATGCTATCATCACAGAATTGCCACAAATGTTCGAGTCATTCATGCAGCATCAATGTAAGTGGGAAGAGAGGGAAGAGAAAGAGGCTGCTCGGCTTTATCAATGCCACAAGGTCCTTAACTATGAGGTCACCCAAATGCAGCTAGACATGGAGCAGATGAGATTTCAAGTTTCAGAAAGAGCTGCAGTGTGGGGGATAGATCGTGAACCACAAATGGCAAAACTGGAAGAATATGACGATATCGAACAATATCTTACCACTTTCGAAATGCTTGCAGACATGCATCAGTGGCCAAAGGAGGACTGGGCTGTACGCCTTATACCCTTATTGTCAGGCAAAGCCCGAAGTGCATTTGTGGCGATGAACCCCTCACAAACCAGAGACTACGATCAGGTAAAAGCTGCAATTCTAAAAAAATATGAAATCAATGGAGAGACATATCGGCTGAGATTCCGGTCCCTGAGTACGCCTGCAGATGAGACCCCTAAAGAACTGTGTGTCCGACTGAAGAACTCGTTCTACAAATGGGTGAACTATGAGCAATTCATCAAGAGGGACTTTATGGAGACAATTGTGCTGGAGCAGTATCTGAGAGTGCTGCATCCTGATGTGAGGTCTTGGGTAAAAGCCAGAAATCCGGACACTGCGGAACAAGCTGCAACACTGGTGGAAACCTATATTATGACTCGAAAGGCATCGGGAACTACTCGATATGATGGCACCCATCCCCACACAAAGGGTAAGTCTGAGGGGTTAGAGGTGGGTTCAAACTCTCGAAGAAGTACCAAGATTCGTACATCCACACCCACATCTGGTAGCATGCCCAAAACAACAGCTGAGAGAGAGAGTGTTGCATGTTTTAACTGTGGTGTTGAGTGGTGGTCCATTTGCCTCAAAAAGCCCAAGAAAACAACTCTTTCTGTGCCCTACCCTGAAACTGTATCAGTCATCACTGATCAGCCACTTCCAGGTGTGGTGGACACAGATAGTTCCCTCTTCAATGTTTCTCTTGTTTAACTCTTTCCCTGCCAGCATATTTTAGTAATCCTGTACAATAAGGTTGTACTAGTTAACGTTAATTAATGCATCAGTAAAACATGAATTACAATGCACAACACATCTGTTTTAGCATTAATATTTATACATGTTAACTAAACGTATATTAATGTGTTAGTTAATGCAATATTTAATATGAACTAATGGTGAACAACTATTATTCAGCATTACATAATCTGCGCTTATGTTATCTTGCTCATATTCTGATGCATCTCTTTACATGAAACATTTAGTTAATGTTTACATACACATACACACCCTTACAATGAACAACACATTTATTCAGCAATTCTACATCAGTACAATAGTGTTAGTTGATGCATTAGTTTGCATGAACACGTAAAGAAAAATGACTCAGCAATTCACAATCTTTTAACTTGCATATTATTCATGTTAGTGGACTCTTTACAGACATGATTTATCAGTAACAAAGCATTTGTTAAGGTAATTAAGGAACCCTATTGTGAAATGTACACTATTCCAACATTATCAAATGTGTTACATTTGTTCAATTTTACTAACAGGATTTATCACTAATATATGTTAGTAATATTAAATAACATTGTTGGAGTAGAGTACACCGTCAGGAATCTGCCACTTCAGACTTGTTCTTTATTCTCGTTTGGTGGCGGAGTCTGGACACTTGTCCTGTGCACTAATCCCTGTCTTTGTGTCTTTGTATTAATGAGTGCGTGGTCAAATGTGCGGTCGGGTCGCACAGGCTCTCGGGCGGGTTTGGGTTGCGCGCTCTCTTGTCACTGTGTTTACGTTGTTTGTTCACGGCATGCTGTCTGATCCCAGTGCTTCAGTCAAGTTGGATTCAGTTTTCGGTTGCCGCTGGGATCCAAACATGCATGTTGCATACAGTACGTGTACTTTCACTTATCGTGCGCTTGTGTCTTGTGTTGCCGTTGTGTGAAGCATGTGATTGATGTTTACGTGTGGCTTCGTGCTTTCGTGTTTCGTTTAATTTGAACATGTGGTTAATGAGTGTTCTCACTGGATGCATGTTCCCGTCCTGTTTGATGGTTCCTATTGCTCATTATGCTGACTAAAAGTTTAATTGCAACCACATGTCAATTACTTCTCATTTGAGTATTAGTAGATTGTCTGCTTAATATCTGCTGATACTGCCCCTTCAGATAACATTTAACTGACTATAAAAAACTTTGCAAGTACATGTCAACTTACACTAACCCTAACCTAGGAGTCTACTTATAATCTAATGTGAATTAGTTAGCATGTAGATGAAATGTAACTTAAATTCAACAAAATGCGTTAAAGGGACCATCAAAATAAAGTGATGCCGTTTTTGTCTTGTTTAAAGCTTCCTTGTGTTTGCTGTGCTGTGCCAGTTTGTCATTGTGTTTGATCCCGCATTGTTGTGTCCTGTTTCAGTCGTGCCAGCCCAGCAAAGTGAAGTTTTATTTTAAGTTAATGTTTTTTCATCTTCTGGGTGGTTTTTGTTGCCTTTTACTTTTATTTAGTTATTTAAATAAATACCCATCCAGCAGTACATTGGAGTCCTTGTTTCCTCCCTACCCACAAACCTTGACATACAGTACACTGCAATAAGTTTCCTGATTCTCTTTTTAATTCAATTCAATTCAAGTTTATTTGTATAGCACTTTTTACAATAAATATTGTTTCAAAGCAGCTTTACAAAAGGTTCACATTATTGCATTACAATCAAATTAAGTTCAAGTTACAATCAAATATAAGTTATTAAATACAGACATAGTTAACCTGCAATTTTATTGCATATAGGTGATGTCCATGTGTACATGTTTAATGAAGTGTATTTGTGTATTATGTGTGTGTGTAGTCCTGGAAGGGGTGACGCGGTGGCACACGTTCACCTCACAGCAAGAAGGTCGCTGGTTCGAGCCTCGGCTGGGTCAGTTGGCATTTCTGTTTGGAGTTTGTAGGTTCTCCCTGTGTTTGCGTCGGTTTCCTCCGGGTGCTCCGGTTTCCCCCACAAGTCCAAAGACATGTGGTACAGGTGAATTGGGTATGCTAAAATTTTCTGTAGTGTATGAGTGTGAATGAGTGTGTATGGATGTTTCCCAGTGATGGGTTTCGGCTGGAAGGGCATCCGCTGCGTAAAACATATGCTGGATAAGTTGGAGGTTCATTCCGCTGTGGCGACCTCCAGATTAATAAAGGGACTAAGCAGAAAAAGAAAATGAATGAATGAATAAATGAATATTGTCCTGCAAGTCCTCTTAGCAAATGCTTTGTTACTGGTAAACCATGTTAGTAAAAAGTTTACAAATATAAGTGACACGTTAGATACTGTTGGAATAGTGTGAATTTTACAATAAAGTTCCAAATAAAATGTTTTGTTGGTCATAAATCATGTTAGTAAAGAGTCCACAAACATGAATCACATGCAAGTTAAAGCTGAAGTTTCCACTTTACACTCCAAAACAGTGTCCAAAACAGAACTCCTTTTTTTCCACGATTTTGGTCAGGGACATTGAATTTATCCTAAGCTTTACCAATTAGCATGTATTAAAGGAGTAGGCTAAAATGTACAAAGATTTCTGATCCTGAGTTATTTTCAATATGCGTTCGTGTTAACTAATTAAGCTGTTCATGTAAAGAGATGCATTAGAATATGAGTAAGTTAACATTAACACAGATTTTGTAATGCTGAATTATGCCATTGTTCACTATTAATTTATGTTAAATAATGCATTAACTAACACATTAATACACATAGAGTTATTTAGTTAACATGAACACATATTGATTAATGCTAAAACAGATGTGTTGTTTGTTGTTAATTCATGTTTACTAATGCATATATTAATGTTAACTATTACAACATTATGGTAAAGGGTTACCCATTTGTTCTTAAGTTGCCAGCCACGGACAATTATTGGTGATTTTTCAAATTTCAAATTTGACGGCCCTCAATAGTTTATTTTAATCATTTATTTTCTACTTTGAAAATATGATTATATTTATTATTATTATACATCCAAAGAAAGAAAAGCAAAAAAATGCAAAAAATGCATTTTATTATATCTTAATGTGTTCATGTTTATCACCAATGGAATGCAGATTTAATCAAAACATATTTAAAGGCAACAATTTTGACAAAAAACAGAAAACAGATTGCATAAAAGTACATAATACAAACACACGCACACACACACACACACACAAACACACGCACGCACACACACACACAAACACACACACACACACACTTTAATGTCAATATTAACACATATAATGTTTGCAAATGTCGGTTGTTTTCACAGTTCATTTACATTTACATATACAATTAAGCATTTATTAGATGTATTTAGTAGCTTTTGTCTAAAACCACATTTATTGTTGATGTAACTTATAAATGTAACCTATAAATGTGATGTATAATATTATAAATGTGATGAAACTTATAAATGTTATTGTCGGTGTAACTTATAACAAATTAAAAGCAGTTCATAACGTGGAATAATTCATTGTTAAAAATTGAAGTAAACAAAATATACAGACAAATATGGTTTTGTAGAGGTTAAAACAATTACAATATAAATATCTCTAAAATTAAGCAAGCAAAATCAGTGATGTACAGTATTCATTAAATGATGATGCTATAGGAGTGAGGATATATCCTTTCACTTGATTCAGTTCCTTGAATTTTTTTTCTTGAATCTTTCCCTCGCATCTTAAAGCAGTGGAACTAAGATGCGAGGAAAGGAAACAAGGAGAGGAATCGAGAATGTACAAATAAGAATCGAGATCCACCCAGAGATTCCATGTGCAGAGACCCAGAATCGCATCATTCAGGACATGCGCTAAGGCAGGGGTCGGGAACCTTTTTTTTCAGCAAAGAGCAATTTCTTATTTATTTATTTATTTATTTATTTATTTATTTATTTATTTATTTATTTTTTGCCAAATGCTTTTTCTTAAAGAGCCACGTGACTTTATATTTATTTATTTATATATATATATAATGTTGGTAGCATAATCTGATAGATAAAATGTCAGGACGCCGGAACATGACGTTACTCAGCGGTTAATATATAGTGAAAAAACATCAAACATCACTATTCAGATTACAAACACCACTGACATTCAGTTCACTTCACTAATATGTGCCGAGCGAAAGTGACTCACTCTGTCTAATCTTCAAGATGAGTCGAGTTACCTCTTTCGTCATGTTTTCTGGCTGCGTCTGTCTCCTGATCCTTTCACGCAGTTTCATCTTCTCTTGCGCGCACACACTCAACTCACAGTTTTTCACTCGGACTCATTCACATTCTCTCTCTCGGACTCATTCACATTCTCTCTCTCTCTCTCTCTCTCTCTCGGACTCATTCACATTTTCTCTCTCTCTCGGACTCATTCACATTCTCTCTCTCTCTCTCTCTCTCTCTCTCTCTCTCTCTCTCTCTCTCTCTCTCTCTCTCTCTCTCTGTGTCACACGCACGCGCGCAGGTATTCAACTCTCACCAGTCAATGCCGGATCAATTAAAATAAATACCGGAACGCAAAACACTACGATGGACAAGATCCAGCTCAAATTAAGGACTGCCGCCAACAGCACATCTGCGTACTTAACACACAGGACTTATTCGCCATCCGTGAAAGGTTTCCTTTGCCTCGCGATCTCCAATGAGACAAGCAAAGCTCGCAGCACTCGAACTCCCAGATGCCCCTGTCCAAACTCTCGTCCTGCCCCTGCTGTTTTTGTCCGGTTTGCACTTTATGCAGGACCTCACACACCTTCTTTCGGCTTTCGCTCGGCTGGTACTTTGCCACAAAAGCTGCATGATGGGTTTCAAAATGTCTCTTTAACATTTGATTTTTTTTTTCAGGAGGAAATGCGTTTTCTTCAAATCAGACAGAGCAGAGCACCAGAGCCTTCAATAAAAGCAAATGTTTCTGCCCACTCATTTTGAAACTTGCGCTGTTCCTCAGGATTATTTTCTTTTTGCCACCATCACCACTCATAAATGTTGTTTGAATTTACATGCACGCGCGGTTACCATAGAAATGTAAGTTTATTCACAGTGCCGCACACACGCATTATTTGAAACGTCGTGTTTTACTTCTTTTTTTGTCCAAAAAAAATTACAATAACGAAGGAACTGTAATTGTATTTTCAATAGGAAACTGATTTCTAGTTATCTGACGGTTAACTTTTTTTTTTTTTTACTGAAAATTATCTAAGGGAGACAGCAGGAGAGCCACGTATTTTAGTCAAAGAGCCACTTGTGGCTCGCGAGCCATAGGTTCCCGACCACTGCGCTAAGGAATCACTTAAGGTAATATACCTAAATCATGGATTGCCGTAAACACTCATCAATGACGGGGAAAGAGTTTCCACTCCCGTACTGTATGGGTCACTCAGCAACGGAGCGTTCCCCCTTCTGAGGCAGACCCGTGTCTTTCCTACCCGCTAACCAGGTTATCATATAAAGTTGGAAGGTTGCGCTTTCTGAATTTTTGAATACACAATCTGTGCAGTGCACAATGATCCTTATAATTTTTACTGCAAATTAAATTGAGGCGTTCATTTTATATATAAACAATTAACTAGTCTTCATAAAAAAATAAGTGAACTACATGAAAAAACAAAAATGATTATAGTATGCTCATCATGGTCTTAATATACATCTCTGTGAGTTTCACTCACTATTAGTGACTGGGAAAATTAAAGCACACTAGCACTGAGGTAAAATCAGACGCTCAAGACAAAATCTTTAAAATAATGCATTGTATTAAAACGTAACCATGATACGACAGAAGTTTGTGATATGACAATCATACTCAAGCATTAAAATTCTGTCATCTTGTTTTATTTTTCCAAATTCATTTGACTTTCTTTCATCTGTTGAACATAAAAGATAAAGATATTTTAACGAAAGCTGGAAACAAAAGAAAAGAAGATCATTTAAAGAAAGCTCTGTAAAAATCTGTAAAAATTGACTTCCATAGTAGGTAAAAACAAATACTACGGAACTCAATGTTTATAGGTTTTCGTCTTTTGTGTTCAACAAACTAAAATAAAAAATCATAAAAGTTTTGGATCCACTGCAGGGTGAGTAAATAGTAAATAGTGATCAATAGTAAATTCCTAACCCTTTAATTAAATCTTTATTTTTCATTGAGCAGGAAGCAGGTGAGGATGAAGCAAGTGATCGAGGAGCGGGAGATGGAAAACCCAGAGTGGAGCAGTTAGAAAATACTTAAGAGTGTGGAGCCGAAATTCCTGCCGTTCCACACCGCATACTCTGTAATCAGACATAATAAGGAGCTAAATTCATCTTTATTTCTATAGTACATTTTACTATATAGAGTTGGATTGTGCCGAAGCAGCATAACATAAATGAAGAAAAGAGAATAAAAAGCTAAAACAATATTTCATACGGCATCACGGTGGCACAGTGGGTAGCACGATCACCTCACAGCAAGAAGGTCGCTGGTTCGAGCCTCGGCTGTGTCAGCTGGCATTTCTTTGTGGAGTTTGCATGTTCTCCCTGTGTGATGGGTTGCAGCTGGAAGGGCATCCGCTGTGTAAAACATATGCTGGATAAGTTGGTGGTTCATTCCGCTGTGGCGACCCCAGATTAATAAAGGGACTAAGCCGAAAAGAAAATGAATGAATGAATATTTCATATTGTGGAACATTCCAGGAAATCAGTAAGACAGGAGAGCAGTGTATACGCTAGTACCTAAGGGCCAGGACACACCAAGCCAACGGCCAGCGGTTTGGGCTTCGTTGGTTCATCGTCTGGCTAGTTGGTTTTGTGTGAACACACACATCGCCTCTTGATGTTTAATGTTGGATCACATTGACCTGATTCAGGATGTCGAAAGGTTGTCGGTCATCAGCCGAAGAGAGCACTCTGATTTGTTATTCAGCAATGAATCAGAGCACAAGTGTGACGAAGTGAAGTGACGTAGCAAGTAAACAAATCAAGTCAAGAAGAAATCACAAAGAGACCAGCTGTAAGTTTGCTACTTTTCTCAAATATTTGACAACGATATGGATTATTAGCTTATCAGACATATTTGCAGGAGCGAATCCCTCCATGGTGAGTGACAATTGCTGTGATAACGATTAGTAATATTAACAATTCATTACATTTTCTGAACACTCAAAGCACTTTACACATTTTTGGGGGGAATTTCAAAAGTTTCATTTTCCAGTTGCGAAAGAAAAAACAGATTCTGCCCCCTGTGGTGCAGAAAGACACATCCTCCCATGTAAGCGCAGAACACGTGCTCTTGTTTCAGTTGCTGTTCATTTGTTTACCGTGTTCACAGATAATCTTTTTGGTCCAGACGGAACCAGACATGAGCCGATGCAAGGCGACAACACAGTTGTCTTATGTCTGTGCTAGTTGTTTGGCGTCAGCTTGGTGTGTTCCAGCCCTAAGGCAGACAGGAAGGAGGTATTAACATTCAATTCCCTGGGCAGGTCACATTCCTAAAAGATTATACTGCCCAAAGATGGACAGTGAGGTTTAGGAGTTCTGTAAATCCAGAACGCTTGTTTACTGCTAGTCGTACCTCTACATACTGTATGCATTCTCTAATACAAATAAGTGTTGCCATGTTTTGGCCTGTGGAGAAGACCCAGAGAGGGAACAGATTTATCTTGGTGATATGTACTTATGCTACCAGATACTCTAAGTCATTCCCACTAAGAAAGGTGAGAAAGTAGCCAATTCATTCCTTAGATATTTCTTCATACAAATCAGGGTCCAAATTCATTAGCCACATCCTTCAAAATGTTTATCAATTACTGGGTATAAAGAGAGTATGACCCACCCTTTAACATCCTCAGACTGATAACCTGGTTGAACATTTTAATCAAACCTAAAAACCATGCTGAAGAAATATGTTTCTGATACAGGCAAAGACTGGGATGAATGACTGATGAATGGAATGAATTAGCATATATGGAGGTTTTGCAAGTGTCAACTGGCTTTTCACCGTTTGAGCATCTGCAAGCACACCAGGTCAAAGGGCCCTGGATGTCTTAAGGAAGAGTTGAGAAGCCACAGAAAAACCAGGAAAGAACAATCCTCTCTCCTATGTGCTAAAGGTGAGAGAGCAACTGCTAAAGACAGCTGTACTAGCAGGACACAACCTCTTGCAGTCTCAAGCCTGCCAGTGGTAGCTGATCCTGTAGGTTCGAGCCAGGGACGAAGGTTCTATTACTGCTACCAATGAGTGTGCATAAACTGCTGGTCCCTACCAAATAAAGCAGAACATGTGCCCTGTGAAATATGAGATCCCATTCAGAGAACAACCCTTGCGAACCTTCCATGTGAATATGCTAAAAAGTGAAATGCTCATGCCCCACAGCCAGAACCTGCAACTGAGCAAGGAGCAGAAACAGCACTGTTTGTGAAATCTGTGGAGGATTAGACTACCTGCCAGTTCATCAAGACAACAATCAGCTGAGAATCTGGAAGACCAACAAAAGCAGGAACATTTTCAGTGCCTTCCATCCCAGCTTTTCATGGAGACACCTGACAGAACTAACCTAATCCTCAAATCACTCGTAAAGACTCCATACCGGAAAGTAAGGATGCAACAGCATTAAAAACCTTTGGACATTTTCAGTTCTGTGTTCCCCCCTTTGGGCTGCATGGAGCTCCAGCTACTTTTCAGAAGATGATGCATCAGGTCCTTGTTGTGACTAAAAAATTAGCAGCTGCATACTTAGATCACATCATCATCACACTTTATCTGGAGCATCTGAATAATCTAAATATCCAAATACAACTTTTTGGGGGGATGAAACATCATATTCTGGTACAGCATGTCACTGCATTCCCTTTCCAATCATTGGACTTTTTACACAAGATATAAGAATGCTTTCTTAGATAATTGTGTCACGCTGAAGATTGGAATAATTTGTTAGAGAAATAAGTTATATTTTATGAAATATGCCAAGAGAAAAAAAGCTATTTTTAAATTGCAAAAATATTTCATAATATTTTTAAATCTTTTTTTTATCAAATAAATGCTGACTTTCTGAGCATTAGAAACTTATTTTAAAATCCTTCAATATTATTAAAGTAATCGTATAATCATGCTAATATTTTTCATAAAGTCATCTTAAAGTTTAAGATGACTTTATGAAAAATATTAGCATGATTAAAACCAATGTAAGGTATTTGGTTGCTTCTACAACGTAAATAGACTATTTAGTCTAGTCTGTTTTTCTGCTTTTAGAGGCTGACCAAATCTTCCTAAAATGAAGATAAAATATCTTAAGCTGATGCAAGTTCTGCATTTTACTGTGTGTGTCCAGAAGATGTGATGTTTTCATCTGTCACAGGTGCTCTAGATCTAGACTCTATCAGATTGTCCACTTACAGGACAGCATGCAAGCTGAGATTCATCCAGAAGAGGTGCAATTGTAAGTATGGTCGTCATTTTAACTTTCGTAAGAAACGAATGCACGTTATTCTGAGAATTATATGTAGTGTTTGGGTCAGAGATGAGGTGTCTGGTGTCTGCATCAATATGTTTTGTGAAATAAAATATTAAAAAATGATGTAATATGTCGGGTAGCACGGTGTCCCCCACAAGTCCAAAGACATGTGGTATAAGTGAATTGTAATGAGTATAACATGTCTCGCTGACAAAGGGGTAGAACAGGGATGAGCAAACTCGATCCTGGAGGGCCGGTGTCCCTGCATAGTTTTGCTCCAACCCTAATCAAACACACCTGCTTGTAGCTTTCTAGTGATCTTAAAGACACTAATTAGGGTGTTCAGGTGTGTTTGATTAGTGTTGGAGCAAAACTCTGCAGGGACACCGGCCCTCGAGGATCAAGTTTGCCAATGCCTGGGGTAGAATCTAGTGGTTTAAAGCACAGTGGAAAAGTACATTTTAACATTTAAAAACACAATTAAAGAGAATTATGAGCAGTGTTTGGTAAGTTACTTTTAAAAAGTAGTTATTATATTATTACAATTGTATTTAAATAGTTTTTCTAAATATTTTGTTTGAAAAGTAACTTAATAGGTAATTTAATCACTTGAATATATATACTAAAAAATAAACAAATCCCAATGCATAGACAATACACTGATTGACACCTCACTCTCTCTTTTGTAAATCCCTCTAAAAATGCATGATTGTTAACATTTTGCTCAGGCAAGCATGCAGTTAAAGCAGACACATTCTATGGGTGCATGGGTGATAAAACCATTTAAAGATGTTTTAATTTGGATGCTTGAAAATCTATTTTAGCCTTTGTCCCATTTGCAGTTTCAGATGTTCTTATTTGGGTTTTGCTTCTTTTTTTTTGCAGTGCATTTAGTGGATATCTGGAATATTATCGAGGTTTTCCGGGAAAACAGACTCAACTCAGTGGAGCTCAGTACAGAATTTTCAGTGTCACATTTGCAAGCTATACTCTCCACCATTTTTCAGCAGCTGAACAAGCGCTTGCCCACAACACACCAGATCAGCGTGGACCAGTCCATCTCGTATCTCCTCAACTTTCTCTTAACAGCGTATGATCAGTAAGAAACCCACACACAATCATTTGCCTTACATTTGTCTATATAGAGTGAACATGCTGTACTGTATGACAAGATGCACAGTATGAAATACAAAGTACTGAACAGTCAGTGGCAAAAATAAGCAACAACATTGACAAAATGAACAAAATTGCTCCAAATATTAACAAAAAACTCTGCACTCATTGAGAACAAACAGATGTTAAAGATATGTGTGCCACAATTATTCCACCCCTATGAATTCCTAAGAAGAAAATATATTCGAAATAAATTCCCATTGATATTTTGCAATTTTCTACTACATTTGGGTGACAACTAGTAAAAGGAAATTGGTCAATCTCCACCTCATATTTTTACTCATATGGAAATTTGATATATGGCAATATAAACATGTAATACATCACACATTTAATATACAAGTTCATGTTTGGATTTCAAAGATATAAATATGCATCATATGTGTAAAATTTCCCTTAGAATGTCCAATTCATTAATGAGATACATTTTTTTGGTCTATGTATTTTCTTTCCTATAGTATAGTTCTGTCCACATAATACACATTTTTTTTGTGATCGTGTTAAAAAATGTGATAAGCAACAAATTTTTTTATTTTTTATTTTTTGCATCTATGCTCACTGTTTTGTTTTCTCTAATGCATTGACTGACACTGTTCACAACTACTAGACATTCATAGCAACAGTACCTGGATGCAGATTTGCATGAGCATGCTAAAACACAGTCTCAGACATGCAATGTCAGGGTTAGGGGTGCAGCAAAAACAGTTTACATCCAGACCCCTCTCATACATTGCAGTAATAAAAGCTCTTTCCCTTTCTCCAAGTCACTTAAGAAATATCATAACTATATATACATATGAGAGAGACGACATTTCTATATAAGGTCTGTTTTTTAAAATATACCTGTACTGAATCATTACAGACTATATTATATTTTATTTTGCTCATTTTGTTGACAATTTTTTATTAATTCATTTTATTTTATCTTTCGGGGGTAAATGAACATGTTTTGGGTTCATTAATTTACTGATATACAGTACTAAGCATACATCCCTCAACGATACACCCCTCAAAGATTTCTCTTTTGAATTAATATTTTCTATTGGATGATTTACAATAATATATTTGTGGATAGTCATTAGATTAGTCAGTACCAAAGCAAACAAAAACATTGTACACCCAAATTAATATGTTGGGGAAAAATATTTAATACAATTTTAATTAACAGGAAAAATCAAGATAAATATATATATATTTTTGTTTTCCTTTAGTTAAAATATAGTCGTTTGTATTGTTTTCTTTATTCTTAAATATGTTTGGTGACAAAACCCTTATTTTAATGAATATAACAGTTTAATAAAGTAGTTTAAACACTGCAAAATTATTGGCTATATTCACTGAGAACTGAAGAAAAAAAAATGTTTTCAAAAGGTGGTGTACTCACTTATGCTGAGCACTGTATATGCATAATTGATAATATTTAAATTTGATCATAATAAATCTAATAATATTGGGCTTTTCTAAAGCTTTGGTTGCTTATTTACGTTTATGCTTGTTTATGGCAATACAATTTTTTTGTTTGGATGAGTGTTTGCTGCCTCGCAACAGACCCTCAGCAGCTCAACTCTCTCCTCGTCTGCTGGTTTTTACTCTGTTTTCCTGCATCTTCTCTGGCTTTCATCTACTGGATGTTGTTTACCCACATCCGCACTCAGTTTTGAGATACAGATAACCCTCCATTTTTGAAGTATTCAATAATACGAACATGGAAGCTTCTTAAAACCTCCATCTGTACTCGGATCCATTTCTCTGCCCCTTGACAATCAGATTCTCATATGGGTGCAGGGGTATAAATATGAGGAACACGCTGGCCCTTTACTCAAAAACTCATCAAAATGCGTAAGGGCTAAAACACATTTCCGCTCCTGAGCTTTACAAAATGGAGTTTCTGCTTTAAGAAAAAAAAATAAAGAACACTGAGTGGGCCCATTTCCCCCATCAGGGCAACAATAAAGAAAATATGAAGAGCGATGTTTCAGTTGAAAGAGGATATTGTGTGGATTCTGTCCAAACACACCATTAGGAGGTCAATTTGAGTGCCCAAATTTGTTCGCAGAAGGTCTTGGGGTCAGAGAGTTCAAATCTCCTATACTGTAATATGATACATGGAAATATATGCATTTTACATATATGATATATCAGTTCATATTTGATTTGTATATATATTTATACAACACTTCTGTCTGGTTCTCAAATCTGATTTGGCTTATAGCCGTGCAATATTCCCATTATAACAGCACTCATACATACCCTTTTTACTACCAAAGGTTGACCAAAACAGAACTTTTATTATTCTCTTTTTCCCATTGAAAACAATAAAATATATTGTGAAAAATGTTGGAGATATTTACACACACAACAGTTCTGTCTGGTTCTTGATTGTGATTGGCTAATAGCCGTGCAATATTCCTTTAATAACAGCACTTATACAACCTCTTCACCCTTGTGTATTACTTCGCCCACAGTGACAGCAGATCAATAAACTCACTACAGTTTGACAAATATCGCAGCTGTTGGACAACATAATGTACTTTTGAGACTTTTTTTAGGCAAGAATATAGTTGTTTAGATTGCAACTATGCAGTTTATTTATAAGGATAGTGCCTACTTTAAATATTTCTAATTTTGGAGATTTACCACATTTGCAGCTATCAGCCTGACATACTGAGCAGAGCAAAGAAGCCACAGCATCGCAACAGAGACCACATAATAAGTCCTTAGGGGAGAAAACCAGCGTAAATTTCAAACCACAGCTGATCAAATCATTCTAAAACAGGATTCTGATATTCTAAGTCAGATTTTTAGGGATTAATTATTGTGATTTCCCGATTGCAACAGAGAAATACTGGGAAATCTCTGTAGATTGAAGGCATTTCATGCCGTTCAGCCTTATAATCTTAAAATGTGAGCAACCAGTCACCAGTTTTGTCATCATTTTAGACATTACGCTAGAGAATAATTCAAACACTAGCTCTAAAGTGATCTGTGTGAATGAGCACCGGTTTTTGCTATTCTGACATCAGCTGCAGATGTGAATGGTGGAAGAAAGTAGTTCCTCATACAAAACAAAATGATTATGCTGTCGAACTGTTGTTTAAATGCATTATCACACTTGTAGCCTCCCACCAGTGCCAATATACAGCAGTATCGCACTGCTACTCATGTTTCGCACTGCTGCTCATCTATATATATATAATATATATAACATATATTTCAAAATATGGCAAAATATTTTTTGCCGAAATAACGTCATTTGGGAAATATTTAAAAAAGAAAAAAAAAAAATCAAAGGGTGGCTAATAATTCTAACTTCAACTATCTATATATATATATATAAATATATATATATATATATATATATATATATATATATATATATATATATATATATATATATATATATATATATATATATATATAGCTAATATATTTGAACATATATTTTAATTTGTAATTCCAATAAATAAAAAAATATGTACATATGTAAGTAGACATTTACACAAATATTTTGAATTAAATGTTGCATATTTGACATATATTTAACACTGTATATTGACATTGAATATTTATATATATTTCCAAATGTCAGATTTCTATTTGTTACTACAACCTGACATCACAGATTTACTGACATCTGACATCACATTTACCTAAAATTTTTTACAAACATCTAGGCTCATATTTACAAATGGTGCCAACATTTGAACAGTCAAATCAAAACTTATTAAGACAGCGGATATAATTTTTGAACCTTTTCACATGAGGGGGTGGGACATTTTGTGTTAAAATGACATCTAATAGACACCCAAGAATAGACGTCTTGACTAAAACAAGGCTAAATCATCACTGTCTGTGAATGTCTTATAAATATTTAACAATAGCCCAAAAACAGACAGGAATGAATGACTATACATGTTGTGAGGTCTGTCTGTTAGACGTCTATTAGATTTTCACTTACAGCACAAATTTAGCCTTGTTTTAGCCATGTTTGACACATCTTAGACATATTTTACACACATTTTAATTTAAACAAAGATACCTAAATAAAATAAACTATGACATATTAAAATCCTTCATACATTTCTACTGTCTGAAAGTCTCAAAGTAAAGAAATTCAGCTTTCATGAATACTGAGGACAAACAAAGCACTGATGTAAATAACAGCTGTCTGAATTATTTTTGGATGAATGTAATCCATTACTTACTGTAGCATTCTATCAAAGTTATCTGACATTATTAAAATCTATTTTGAAGAACTGAATGAACTCATTATTGAAGGGATAGTTCACCCCAAAATGAAAATGTACTCATTATTTACTCACTCTCAAGTGGTTTCAACTTTTATGAGTTTTTATGTTCTGTTGAATAAGAAAGAAGATATTTTGAAGCATGCTGGAAACCTGTAACCATTGACTAACATAGTATTTATTCATCCTACTGTAGAAGTCAATGGTTACAGGTTTCTAACATTCTTCAAAATATCTTCTTTTGTGTTCAGCTCCACCATTTGAGAGGGAGTAAATAATGAGTAATTATTATTTTTGGGGGGTGAACCATCCCTTCAAGAATATTTTAGTTAGACTCTACAGTATATGAGAACACCAAAGCATGTTTTAACCTCTTTTTTTTAGGGAAGGTGTGGGGAAGATCTCGGTTTTTGTGATGAAGATGGCTCTGGCTGCTCTTTGTGGAGGGAAGATTTTGGACAAACTAAGATGTAAGTTTCACTTTGGATTTGCCTTTGAACTGATGAGTGCTCAATGGTTTGATGCTGATTAATGGACGCATAAGTGAATGGACTGGATTAATCATTCTATCATCATCATTTTAAAGGTCAGAGCAGCTGTCGTCACTTGAAAGTCACTTCTTTGCAAGAATTACACTCGCCTCTCATGACCTTGTCAGTGTGGGGAAAACTTTTCGAATCATTGCTGCTGATGAAAGTTTAGTAGGGGGGTTGAGAAGATTTTAAATTTGCTGTTGAAAGGCTCTTTTGCGTATCAAGACTTCAGCTATTTGATAAAAACATATAGTAAAACAGGGTTTCTCAACCACGTTCCTGGAGGACCACCAACACTGCATGTTTTGGATGACTTCTTTGTCTATCACAACCATTACAGTACAGGTCTTTCAGTTTCTGCTAATGAGCTGATGATCTGAGTCAGGTGTGTTTGGTTAAGGACTATTTTATATGTATTTTTTTCTTTATTATTCTGATTTAATACAGTTTCCAGTTGTGTATACAGTATGTGGATGGGTGAAATACGGAACATTTCCAGACATTAAACATTGTATACAGTGCTGTACACCTGAATCCTGCTTATTAGTTTTTTATTTACCTTGATCTAAAAACTAATTTCTTTCAAACAAATCATGCCTAATGTCGTCTTTTCGCTCTTCAAGATATATTTTCACAGATTTCAGACCCAAACGGGCTGATGATTTACTCACAGTTTGACCAGTTCCTCAGAGAAGTGCTGAAACTGCCAGTGTCGGTGTTTGAGGGTCCATCTTTTGGCTACACTGAGCAGTCCACAAGATCCTGCTTTCCACAAGAGGTCTGTGAAGAGTTTTAATGTAGTTTCATGCAGAGAGCTTCTTGCCTGTCATGTCCTGATGCAAAATATTGGGTAAAAGGATAGTTCAGGCAAAAATATAAGGTCATTTACTGACCCTTCACATGTTTTTAACATATTTTGAGTTTTTCTTCTGATAGACAGAAAAGAAGATAATTTGAAAAATGCTGGTGGTTATTGATTTCTATAGTATAGTATAGAATAGTATAGTATAGAATAAAGCATAGCATAGTGTATTTTACAACATATACAACATAGCTCATTCTGAAAACGTAGCCATATATACATTTCTAGAGATCTCAAATTATGTAGCCAGAGGTACATATGGCTGCATTTCGTCTTTAAAATGAATGCTACGGGGCGGTATGATGCTGTTCCTTTTCACACTAGCAGCTGAACACTTATCTCCATAGAGACAGCTTTCCCGCTGTTACCAGTTTGTCCAGTAGCTTGCCATGAACGTCGGCAGACTTGAGATGCAGAGAGGAGTTGACCACAACGACGGGGTTCAAGTGCGGTGAAGAACGATTCCAGAAAGTGGGTAACACAAAAACAGAAGCCAAAAAATAAAATAAACAAGTAAATAACAGGGTGAGAATGTGGTAAAATCTGAAAATATGGTAAAAATCAGGTGAGGGCTTTTCTTTATCTGGATTGCTTTTGAAAACACTGTCACTTGGGTTTAGGGAAGGAGGTGGATCAGTCGATCGGTCAGTCGACAGCAACCTCTGGTGGATTTACATGAGAATAGCAGGTGCGAATGGGACTCGCGAGAGAAATTTTAGATCTGAAAAAGCGTACACAGCAGCCTCTGGTGGTTTCGCAAAAACAAAAACTACAATTAAACGTAGCTCCTGGGACGTAATTGGTGCTCTCCAGAAATGTATATAGCGGTACGTTTTCACAATGAGCCGGGGTTGGTATTTTGGTGTAGTATTGTGTAATATTTTTGGATTTTATTTACTGTGAATGTCAATGGCTACTGGTATCTTACATTTTTCACAAAACATTCTTTTGTTTTCAATGGGGAAAAGAAAATAATAAAAGGTCTGTTATGGTCAACCTTTGGTAGAACAGAATTCAAAAGCATTTTTTAAAATAAATCATTTTTATTGTAAATGTTATTGTAGCGATTGTTATATTGCTATATATATATATATATATATATACAGTTGAAGTCAGAATTATTATCCCCCCTGTTTATTTTTTTCCCCAATTTCTGTTTAACAGAGAGATTTTTTCAACACATTTAGAAACATAATAGTTTTAATAACTCATTACTAATAACTGATTTATTTTATCTTTGTCATGATGACAGTAAATAATATTTGACTAGATATTTTTCAAGACACTTCTATACAGCTTAAAGTGACATTTAAAGGCTTAACTAGGTTAATTAGGTTAACTTGGCAGGTTAGGGTAATTAGGCAAGTTATTGTATGATGATGGTTTGTTCTGTAGACCAGGGTTTCCCAACCCTGTTCCTGGAGGCACACCAACAGTACATATTTTGGATGGCTCCCTTTTCTGACCCATTAATTTCAGGTGTTGGAGTCTCTTCTGATGTTATGATAAGTTGATTCAGGTGTGTTTGATTAGGGAGAGTTTGAAAATGTGTACTGTTGGTGTGCCTTCAGGAACAGGGTTGGGAAACACTGCTGTAGACTATCAAAAATATAGCTTAAAGGGGCTAATAATTTTGACCTTAAAATGGTTTTTAAATAATTAAGAACTTTTATTCTGGCCATACTGTGAAAATTTCCTTGCTCTGTTAAACATCATTTGGGAAATAATAAAAATGTTTAAAAAAAAAAATGCAAAGGGCTAATAACTCTGTCTTCAAATATATATATATATACACACACACACACATCCTTCTGTGGATGTCAGTGGCTACTGGTTTTCAGAATTCTTCCAAAGTAACTAATAAAGATTTGGAACAAGTAAAGGGTTCATTTCAATGATTACATTTTCATTTTTGGAACGATCTATTCTTTTAATAATTATTACAAACAGCATTTACAGTTTCTTTTTTCTATGACATGCTAATGTTTACTAACCACTGTCCTTCTGCAGAAAAAGGTGACGCTCAATGTGTTTCTCGACACATTCATGTCAGATCCTCCTCCTCAGTGTCTGGTTTGGCTTCCGCTGATGCATCGGCTGGCAAATGTTGAGAACGGTGCGTCTGTAATACATTTATTTCATTTTCAAAGCAAAAACATCAGTGCTTCTCCAGCCATTCATCACTCAATTGAGCGACAAAGGTTGTGAGACTGTTCAAAGAATGAACAATGCATGTACTAATGAATAATTAGTAAAAAAAAAGTTGAAAAAAGTTGTGTCTGTTCAGTTAGGAATAAAGTGATCCCTGATGTTCTTATCGCAGGATAAAGCCAGAAGCAGAACACTGTTGTATAAGACTGAAGGGCTTTATTCTGTGAAAACAACCGTCCTGGATGTACTTTATCCCGCTTATTACATTGCTACTTGCCACAGAATATAAAAATTAATCACAAAATATTGTTCTGAGCCGTAATAGTTTATTAATTCTTTACTTAAACGCAAAGCTAAAAAAATAAAAAGAGCTGATGGAAGCGGATACGATAGCTTTCGCATTATTCAGTCGTGCCAAACAGTTGAAAAGCTGACAGAAACTAAACCATTTGAAGGAAGCTATTTATTATTCATTCACAAGACGACGCCAAAGAGTCAAAAACAGAGAGACAAGGAGATACAAATAAATGTGGATGTATGTATATGGATGTGAACGTTTTCACTAAGGTCAAGGTCTTTTAAAGTTCCCAGATTAAATCCCAGATTTAGAGATTGGAATTTAAACCTTGGAATGTCGCGACTAACCAATCAGATGTGATAAACTGTGAGCTAAAATAAACTAACAACAAATGACTATTTTCATTAGCTAAAGTTAGCAAACACAAACAAATACTGTAATAAATGCTTAGCTCATTGTTTGTTCATGTTAGCAAATACATGAACCAACAGTAATACAATCGGTAACCCTTTAAAATAATGCTCCATTAGTTCATGTATTTACTAACACAAACAAACTATTAGGACTATGTTTAATATGGTATTTATTCATCTTTGCTAACATTACCTAATGTTATTAAGTGAAGTTTAATTGGTAAACTAATTTCGAGAGGAGCATGTGCTCATGATTGACCCAGCTGGTCCACATTAGCTAATCATGATCCTCCAATCAAAGGATCCCAAGTCACTATATATATCCTCATTTCCTCTCTACAACTATCTTCGTCTGGAAGAAACCCCCCTCCTCCCCTTCTTCCACCTTTATCAAGAATGGGTGGCACGGTGGCCTAATGACTAGCACGTTTGCCTCACAGCAAGAATACCAATGGCGTTGGGTCTTCACTGGGCCATCTGGTGTTTCTGTGCAGAGTTTGCATGTTCTCCGTGTGGGTTTCCCCCGGGTTCCCTGGTTTCCTCCCACCATGCAAATGTGCTCTATATTATAGATAAAATAAGCCTAAATCTTTTTCTAATGTCTTACTCTCAGGAAGTTCACCTTGGCCTCAGCAGCGGGGGAGTTTCAGATCGACCTGAGCTCAGTCTCCCCTCGCCCTGTGAAAGGAGGGAGCCCTGGGCTCGAGGATACCTTGAACTCAGGGCTCTCTCCCGGGACAGCACGCCAAACAAGCTATGTATAAATCGTGAGCTAAGTGTGAACTCTTGAAGTTTAATAACGTTAGTTCGTGTTAATTCACAGTGCATTATAGTTCAATATTAACTAATGCATTGTTAAAATCCAAAGTTGTGCTTGTTGTTATCATTAGTTAATGTTGAGCTGTGATTTATAAATGCTGTACAAAATTATTCTCTTTACAATAAGGTTGTATCAATGGTAACACTTTAGAATAACGGTCCATTAGTGAATGTGTTTACTAACATTAAATATGAATAATCTTGTACAGCATTTATTAATCATGGTTCAACATTAACTAGTTACAACTAGTTCAATATTACTAGTAACAACAAGCACAACTTTGGATTTTAACAATGCATTAGTTAATATTAATAAATGCTATACAAGATTATTCATACTTAGTTAATGTTGGTAAATTAACTTATGGGGTATTATTTTAAAGTTTTGTTACCTTACAACCATATTGAATAGTGTGGCAATTTTTCTGGTTTCCTCTGTAGTTTTTCATCCAGTGGAGTGTTCGTACTGCCACAGCCAGAGCATGATGGGATTTCGCTACCGATGCCAGCAGTGTGATAATTACCAGCTCTGCCAGGAGTGTTTCTGGAGAGGCCACGCGTCAGGCAGCCACAGTAACCAGCACCAGATGAAGGAGTACATGTCATGGGTAGGTGAACATCAGAGCCTCGTCATCCAGACTAATCACAGTCCACTCATTTCTTACTGAATGTCATGACACATGTTGATTCTGACTCTTGAGTGTGTCACTTTGGCAGCTTCTTTTGATTTTTTTGTTTTTTAACTGAGTTTACTTTGAGTTTATGGCAAAATTATGGACCATTTTCACGTTTCCGGGTTTCTCAGGAGCGCAAGTCATCATAGTTAGGTAAACTTAGAACGCAGTGAATGGAAGAGTACAACAAATATTTTTTTACAATATTATTTGCTCAAATAATAACAGAATTGATAGCAAATGAGACGTGCAAAATTGCAAATACTTCTGAGACAATACTTCTAGTATTTAAAGTTTAATCAAAAGTGAAGTTTCACAAACTAATTTCGAGAGGAGCACGTGATATGATTGACTGCAGCTGGCCACTCATCTACATTCACTAGTTAGCCAATCAGATTAACCTCAACTCACTATAAGTAGCCTAGCTAGAACTACTCTCTTATCTTCGTTTTCCGAAGAAACCCCCCATCCACCCCTTCTCTTTCTTTTTTCCCTTACCACGGGGAGCTCTCGAGAACCACCTGATCTCGTACTCCCCTCATATGCTCTATGGACCAGGCGGGAGCCCTGGGCTCACCTATCTCCGAGCTCAGGGTTCTCTCCCGGGACAGCATGCCAAACCTGCTAACAGTTGTCAAACAATATCTAAGTGTGAACTCTTGAATTGAAAATTCTGTCACCATCTACTCACCCTTCACTTATTTCAGAGATTCTTCCAACATAGACTCTGAAAACGTAGCCCGGTATGCATTTCTGATGAACGCGAATTATGTAGCCAGAGGTACGTATGGCTGCATTTAATCTTTAAAATAAACTCTACAATGCCGTTCCTTTTCACGCTTACCAGCTGACTGGTGTCATGAGAAATTGAGTCCCCACTGAGAATTGGGTCTGCCTATAGGACTCCGAGTGATCCTATTGTTTTACTGGAGTTGTAATAGGTACAGTTTGTATAGATTGTAGTGCCTAATTATAAAGTACAGTATATGAAATCACGTTCATAATTTATATAATGTAAAAAGCGTGACTATTTCATTTCACCATTAAAATGGCATGTGTAAGCGTTATATTGACCCTTTCGTATACTTATGTATAATTAAAGGCATGCATGGGTAATGAAATTAAGCATTTATCTTTTATACTTTTTTGTTAGCCCAGTTAGCTTATGTGCTAGCATAATCATGCCCCGGGTCCGGGTCAATCGTTGCTTTTGAAAACACATCAGGATCAGTCCATCCGTCAGTCAGTCGACAGCGGCCTCTGGTGGATTTACGCAAGAACAGCAGGAGGAAATGGCACTTGTGAGAGAAATTTGATCTCAAAAAGCATATACAGTGGCCACTGGTGATCTGGGTAATCTGTTAGGATTGTATTCAGTGAGCATATCTGTAATGTATTGAGGTCCTAGGCCATTTAGTGATTTATAGACAAGTAATAATACTTTAAAATCTATTCTGAATATAACTGGAGCCAGTGTAAAGACCTGAGGACAGGTGTGATGTGATCTGATTTTCTGGTCATGGTCAGAATCCTGGCCACAGCGTGCTGGATGAGCTGTAACTGTCTGACTGTCTTTTTGGAAAGGCCAGTGGTTAGGCCGTTAAAGTAATCCACCCTGCTGCTGATAAAAGCATGAACAAGTTTCTCTAAGTCTTCACTGGAAACAAAGCATCAAAGCTTAAGGGGGAAAAAATAATATAGGAAATAATGTGAAAAATTCCTTGCTCTGTTAAACATCATTTGGGAAATATTTAAAAAATAATAAATTCACAGGAAGCGAATAATTTAACTTAAGCTGTTTAAAAAAAAATGCATTTTATTATAAATTATTTAATAATGATTTCTATAATATGACTCTATTAAAAATATGTATGTGTTCTTGTTCTTTATTCTTCTGGTTGACTTCTGTCTTGTGTTTTTGTGTAGAAATCTCCAGCTAAGAAGCTGTCGGACGCTCTCAGTAAATCTCTGAGCTGTGCGGCGAGTCGAGAGCCTGCATATCCACAGTTCTCGGATACACCTGAGAAAACACTCAACCTTAATCACATTGTGTACGTGAACTCCAACATCCAACACAGAAAAAAATCATGTGCCATGTTACTTTACAATGAATGTAATATAAACTGTGCATTCTAAAATTTCCCTCCTTTTTTCTGCTTTTATGCTGCAAAACAGGGGCACATGGTGAGTAAAGTGAAATGCAGAGTCAGATATCATCATATATTTCATATATACATAATATCACATATATTTGTGTGTGTGTGTGTGTGTGTGTGTGTTTGCTGAAGGCCGCCCAGACCCGCGGCCACTGGAAATGAGTACATGCTTTCTCACTCCATGCCTTCCTCAGGAAACCCTTACTCCAGCAAAGCGTGAGTTTAACACTGCACAACAGTCAGTGTTTACAAGCTCATTTCAGAGCATTCAAGCCTCACCTCAGCTCATAAAGACTTTCTTTCCTTTTTAAATAGTGTTTAAAATGCTGTTTTAATTTAGAACACTTTTTAAAATGTCATTCTGTGTTCTTGTGTTGCTATACACTCACCGGCCACTTTATTAGGTACACCTGTCCAACTGCTCGTTAACGCAAATTTCTAATCAGCCAATCACATGGCAGCAACTCAATGCATTTAGGCATGTAGACATGGTCAAGATGATCTGCTGCAGTTCAAATCGAGCAACAGAATGGGGAAAAACATGACAATGAGTTCACTGTACTCAAATGGCCTCCTCAGTCACCAGATCTCAATCCAATAGAGCACCTTTGGGATGTGGTGGAACGGGAGATTGGCATCATGGATGTGCAGCCGAGAAATCTGCAGCAACTCTGTGATGCTATCATGTCAACATGGACCAAAATCTCTATGGAATATTTCCAGTTCCTTGTTGACTCTATGCCATGAAGGATTAAAACATAATAGTTTTAACAACTAATTTCTAATAACTGATTTGCAGTTTTGCTCATTTGCTATCAATGTACAGTCATTTTGTACAGTTTATTTTAGACCATTATTAACCCTTTATTAAGTTCAAATTTTAGGTATACAGTGTACAGTTTTTATATTGTTGGTCAATTTGATCAGTATTGGATTCAGTAAATCATGGAAAATCACATTATAAAACTCACAATACAGTAAATCAGAACAGTAAAAAAGAACAGTAAATCCTTAAGTCAAAATTTCTCTCTTTTTTTTAAACATTTTAAACATAATAGTTTTAATAACTGATTTATTTTATCTCTGCCATGATGACAGTACATAATATTTAACTAGATATTGTTCAAGACACTAGTATTCAGCTTAAAATGACATTTAAAGGCTAAACTAGGCCTTTATTAACTAATATTTTTGCCTGTAAACAATATACTAAAACAGCTCTTATATATAAATGTTCAGATTTCTTCATGGAGTGTTTTAAACAGTCTTGTTAAGAATTCTTGCTCGCTCATTTCTCTCATTGTGTCTTATTTTGGGTGTAAAAAGCGGTGCTCATGATGAGACAAATCAAATGAAGCGGTTTTCCCGGACCACTCCAGATCTTCTGAAAGGGAAAGGGTAAGTCAACCTGCACGAATGATCATATATGTGTCACTATTATCTGTTCAATGCATAACAAGAGTAGATGCAAATAAAAACAAGGCTTTTAGGAATTGAATTGCAGCTTTAAGATGTTGCACTGCATTTATACAGTCAATAAAATAAGCATAATCTTTTGTCCTTTGCACATTTGTAAAAGACATATCTCAAATTGGCATATTTAGTGGATCACACATCAATCTCACATGACTCAATATCATTTAAAGCAGGGGTTCTCAACCTTTTTCACTTCAAGGCCTACCTCGTTCTCTGAAAAATTTTTGAAGGCCCAAACTGATTGTCTAGAGAAAATGCTTATTTTAAAGCTTTATTTATTAGCAAAACATTTCTTTTGCCTTCTGTTATTGTTTTATTCTTCTATATCATTATATAATTATATAAATATATAAATATGTATGTATATATATATATATATATATATATATATATATATATATATATATATATATATATATATATATATATATATATATATATATACATACATACATACATACATACATACAAACAGTTGAAGTCAGAATTATAGATTTTTTTCTTTTTTAAATATTTCCCAAATGATGTTTAACAGAGTAAGGAAATTTTCACAGTATGTCTGATTTCGTATTTGTATGTCTGAAGTCGTATTTGTTTTATTTAGGCTAGAATAAAAGCAGTTCTTAATTATTTAAAACCATTTTAAGGTCAATATTATTAGCCCCTTTAAGCTATATTTTTTTTTCGATAGTCTACAGAACAAACCATCGTTATAAAATAACTTGCCTAATTACCCTAACCTGCCTAGTTAACCTAATTAACCTAGTTAAGCCTTTAAATGTCACTTTAAGCTGTATAGAAGTGTCTTGAAAAATATCTAGTCAAATATTATTTACTGTCATCATGGCAAAGACAAAAAATAAATCAGTTATTAGAAATGAGTTATTAAAACTATTATGTTTAGAAATGTGTTGAAAAAAATCTTCCCTCCGTTAAACAGAAATTGGGAAAAAAAATAAACGGGGGGTCTAATAATTCTGACTTTAACTGTATATAAAATTAAAAATATAATAATATATATTTTATTTATTTTTTTTATTTATTTATTTTAATGCACATACAGGTTCAAAGCTCCTGAATTATTTATTTCAGTTATTCTTTACAACTGCAGAGTATTTGGGCCTTTTCTTCAATAAATGAACCTGACAGGACAACAGGAGATGGCAAAAAAAAAAACACTACTGATATTCATATCCATAAATGTAAAACACCGTAAAAACACACTAAATCTGTTGAAACATCGTTCTGAAAGCGGTTGGGGACGGTAGGGTTTGTAGACATTATTGGAATTCGCTGACAGGAACAGTGAACAGGTGTTCACTGAAACACCACCAAGTCTCGCTGGATCCTACTGTACGGGCGCGCGTCCGTTATAAAACACTCGCAAGATGGTAATTTGGACAACTATGTGGATCTTAAAGTGTTCACACAAAGAGACACGCATAGTTTGTGAATCAACGGACTTGTGCGACTCTGATACAGTATGAGTCGCAGACGTGAGGCACGCACGAGCTGGTTATTATAAGTCTAATCATCGTTACCTTTACATTTGCATGACGGTTTGATTTATGCAACTGAGGACGTAGTCCTAGTTGACGCGCATCGGTTGGAAATTTAAGCCACAGTCTGCATTTAACAGTGAGTCTGAATTAGCTTATTCAATCACGTGAAATCCCATCAGTTCGATCATTTTTTAATATGACATATTTAATAATGAAATCAACTAATTATAATATAATATTTAAGTTAATTTTAAGCTATCTCGCGGTCCACCTGCAGGATCGCTCGCGGCCCACCGGTTGAGAATCCCTGATTTAAAGGTGACCTATTATGCAAAAACCACTTTTATAAGGGTTGTGCAGTAGCAGTGTGTGAATAGCACCAGTCTCTAATGGTAAAAATTAATCAATTCTATTTTGTACAATCACACAAAAAATAGTCTGCAGAAACACTTTGATTGACATTCTCCCTTTGTACATGTCATCAGAGAGGGAAAATCCCGGCCATTAGTGACAATCTCTTCCTCATTAGCATAAATTAGCAGCCCTGAGGAAGATGCAGCCATTAGAGTTTTCACCTGAAAGTAAATAACATTAGTCCTGTTTTGAATCTCCCACTATGCTGATGCACAGGCATTTGTAGCTCCTCCCTCTTTTGAAAAGATCACAAGGTCATTTAAATTTAAAGCGAATATTTGTGGGGTATTTTGAGCTGAATTTTCACATACAGGGAGATTATTATTTTAGATCTTGTAATAAAGGGGATATTAGGTCCCCTTTAAATCAAATTAAATGTTATAACTAAAGTGTTTTTGCATTTCATATTAAAATGCATTCTGTGTTATTGTTGTTAAGGGGATAGTTCACCCAAAAATGTCAAATTTACTCACCATTTACTCACCCCTGACTTGTTCGAACATAAGCTGGTTGGAAATGTAGGAAAACAGGTAACCATCAACTCTCAAAGTATTTTCTTTTTCTACTATTGAAGTCAATGGCGACATATTTCCAAAATTCTTCATAATATCTTCTTCTCAAAGAAAATCTGTTTTTATTTTGGAGTGAATTATCCCCTTAATGCATTAAAATAATGCAATACAATGTTCTTAAACAAATAAGGATCCATCTTCACTTGAACTTCAGCTTTTTCTTCCTGAAGTCTTTGTTTCTGATACATGGTTTCAGGGTTCAGTACAGCCTCGATATTGCTGATAGGCTCGCAGATGAGCACATACTTATCGGACTTTATGTGAATCTTCTGCAAAAGGAGCAATTATGGTCAGTGTGAGCTGTCTGCCTGATGGTTGCTGTGTCAGTTTTCTTCCTAATCTCTTTTTTAGAGTTCAAAAGTCACCATGTCAATCTGGTAAAGCCCAGAAAACAATATAACAATTACAATGTAATAAAAATTACAATGCAATTACAAATACAATACAATTCTGCCCTTACAGAAAAGAAGTATACCTCAAGGTCATTTTAACTAGTATATTTCTAGTGTTATACTGCAAACAAACTCCTAATTTGCTGCTTATTAATAGTTCATAACAGTGTTCCCATGCTTTTTGAAAGTACTTGAATTTCAGACATGAATTCAAGGGCTGCAAAGTACTTAACAAACACAGGTCCTTGAAATTGTGCTTGACTTTATAGTTTATGGTGTTATTTCAACAATTGTACTGTGCTGCTATCAAAAACTGAATGACAAAAGAATAAATTCCCCATTTAAAAGTCCTATATAAGAACTATGACAAATTATGCACATTTGATCAGTATTTCAGAAACCACATTTGAATATTAAGTGTTGAAATAAACTAATTGTATTAAAGATCCTGTTTAAAATGGTCTACATGTTTGAAAATGACACATTTAAAACATCATCATTACTATGACATTTTAATGTAAATAGTAAGTGTAAGTGAAATGTTCAGTACAGGAAGGACTTTCATGGCCTTATAAATATGCTGGGGGTGTGAATTAAGGTGCTCGATTAAAATTTACTACCGATTTAAAAAGTTCTTAAATTTGGGGTCGATGAAAGAGTGGGAACACTGTTATATTATATACTTTATATAAGCACTAATAAACAGCTAAAATATAAATAAATGGCAAGTAATAATCCACTAGTTAATAGTGAGAATTTAGTTTGTACCAAAATAGTGAAAAGTTACTAAAATAGTTAAAAAAAAAAAGCTATTTCACTTGAGAAAGTTTGCTTTTGAAGTCGTGTAAACTTAATTTTGTAGCTTGTTTGTAATAAGCTAAAGTTATTACTGAGCATTCATTCATTCATTTTCTTTTTGGCTGAGTCCCTTTATTGATCAGGGGTCGCCACAGGGAAATGAACCACCAACTTATCCAGCGAATGCCCTTTCAACCGCAACCCAACACTGGGAAACACCCATACACTCTTGCGTTCACACACATACGGTACGGCCAATTTAGCTTACCCAATCGACCTATACTGCATGTCTTTGGACTGTGGGGGAAGCCACGCCAACACAGGAAGAACATGCAAACTCCACACAGAAATGCCAACTGACCCAGCCGGGGCTCAAACCAGCAACCTTCTAGCTGTGAGGCGATTGTGCTACCCACTGCGCCACCATGATGTCATTACCGAGCATAGTCTTACTAAATATAATAAATAGTACATTTACGGTTTATGGCTTGTGGGTTTTGAAGACAGTCGTAAAAAAATTGTAGATGCTTGTTATACAAATAAAATACACTTTTACACGCTTATATTTATAGTATACCACAGTAGGTTTACTTTAAGTTTATACAATTTAAAAATACTTAAAAATACTCTCGATACACTAAAAGTTATGATTCACTATAATTTATTTGCAATTAAAATAAACGTCATTCTAAAATAGCACAATTCAAGTTAGCTAACACATTTGAGGTATACTGACAATTAGTTTGGGTGAAAGTATACACTCACCGGCCACTTTATTAGGTACACCTTAGTAGTATCGGGTTGGACCCCCTTTTCAGTAGTAAACCCTAGAGATGGTTGTGTGTGAAAATCCCAGTAGATCAGCAGTTTCTGTAATACTCAGACCACCCCATCTGGCAACAACCATGCCACGTTCAAAGTCACTTAAATCACCTTTTTTCCCCGTTCTGATGCTTGGTTTGAACCATGTCTACATGCCTAAATGCATTGAGTTGCTGCCATGTGATTGGCTGATTAGATATTTGCACCTAATAGGTGTACCTAATAAAGTGGCCGTTGAGTATATTTATCATATTTGTGAGTTTTTTTTCAGTAGGGTATAGGCCTTAGTTACATTTTGATATTTAAGCAGCTTTTATAAAATGAAACCCCCAAAATACGATAAAATCACATCAAGAAGATCATCTTTGACTTTTTTTTAAAGATATGCCACTGCAAGTTATGTTCAGCAAGATGATCGAGCTAAATTACACTTGAATATACTTACTTTTTGCAAGGGGATCCATATTTGATACACCGGATGTGGGATGGTGACGTTATGTTTGCTGCTTGCTAACTGGCTAGGCTTTGGTTATGTGTATTTACTGTGTGTCGATCACTTCACATTTCACTGCCGTAGAGCTCAATAGTCCAGAAGTGAAAATCACATGCATTTTCCCCATACAGACTTACTAATGTAATATAGTGTAAGTATGTGCTACTGAATCAAATGTTCTTGTTGTGTTAATTGCTGAAGTTTATAATATATTGTTAATAAATGGCCGGCAATGTGGCTCAGTGGTCAGCACTGTCGCCTCATAGCAAGAAGGTTACAGGTTTGAGTCCTGGCTGGGCATTTCTGTGTGGAGTTTGCACGTTCTTCCCACATTGGCTTGGGTCTCCTCCTGGTGATCCAGTTTCCCCCTGCAGTCCAAAGACATTCACTATAGGTGAATTAGGTATAGTGTATAAGTGTGTGTGAATGTGAGAGTGTATGGGTGTTTCCTAGTACTGGGTTGCAGCTGGAAGGGCATTCATTGTGTAAAACATATGCCAGAATAGTTGGCGACTCATTCCGCTGTGCCCGCAACCCAGTACTGGGAAACACCTATATGCTCTCACGTTCACACACATCCGATTCACCTATAGCGCATGTCTTTGGACTGTGGGGGAAACAAGAGCACCCTGAGGAAACCTCACGCCAATACTGGGAGAACATGTAAACTCCACACACAAATGTCAACTGATTCAGCCGGTACTCGGACCAGTGAGCTTATTGCTGTGAGGCGACAGTGCTAACCACTGAGCCACTGAGCCACCCTTAAAGAAACCATTTAGTCCATGCATCAAAAGCGGTGAAGGAGCGGTGGACATTTCAGGCATAGTGCTTTCTTTGGGTACTTGTAGGCAGGAGTGCCACTAGCAGTTTTGGGCCCTATGAAAAAAGCAATTAGTGAAAACCCCTTAACTGAAAAGGGACGAGGGAGTGAAAGTGAAGTGGATGTGGATGGTGGACGAAAGTGAAGACTTGCGCCTTCTTGCGGGAATCAATTAAGAAAAAGCTTTGTCCATTCACCTCGAGATTGCAGGAGCAGTGGCTTAGTCCTTTCTCTTGGAGATTTTAGTAATTGTTGAAAGTAATTTAATCCATTTGCCCAGCGGCTATAAGAGCTGTAGAAATAGCTGGGGACTGATGTTGCTCCAAGTACAGGAAACTCTTGATTGAGTGCTGATTCAGCAGCCACTATATCACATATTGTTCAAATTTCAGGCTTGGGCCTTGCTTTCTCTCGATACTTGCAGGAATTGTAAAAGAAACCATTCAGTCCATTTATCAAAAGATTGAAGGAGCGGTGGACATTTCAGGCTCACTGCTATCTCTTGTAGAAATGATTTAAGAAAGAAAGAATCTAGTCCCTTTATCAAGAGATTGCTGGAGCGGTGGCTCAGTCCTTTCTCTTTGAGACTGTAGGACTGGCTGAACATAATCCATTTGCCAGGTACTCGGTTAGAAGGTAAAACCAGACACTACATTTGTTTACCCTCCATTTAAAAAATATGGAATGATCTGAAGTACTTTGTTGAAGGAACAAGTTTGAAAAAAGTAGACCTGTAAACCAGAAGTAGACCAGAAAAAGGCGACATGGGGCAAAACCTCTAAGTGTTTCCATTGATCAGATGTTGGAGCATCTAAAAGGCTGGAGCTGAGGCTACGTTTACACGACAACAGTGCAGCCAAAAATGGAAACGTTTTTGGCTGAAAACATTGTTGGATAAATGGCCCCTGAGTTAGTGCCTTGATGATGTGTGTAAGAAGTACAGCATAAAGCACTCAGGGATTGGACTGTGTGCCCTGCCGGACGTTAAAAGGGTTTATTGAAAGACATCGCTTTTGGACAGACGACAAATTCTTTTTCCTTCTGCTTTTTCCCTGGTTTACCACAGTGGAATGAACCGCCACTTACTTGACAGATTCATGTATTTGTAATTTCAGGTGGTTTGTGTATGCATTTATTGTTTGGTAAAATAATTAGCACCTTTAGTAATTTTTTAACTAATTAACTAACTAGTCTTGTTCCAATAGGTGGATTTAGAGGTTTTTGCAAAAAAAGCACAAGTGGATTTAGCTGGTTTTGGCGCAAAAGAAAATGTACCTTCTTAAAAACCGAAGAATTGTCTAAAGTGACGTTTTAGAAAAAAAAAAGGGTTTTATTTACTAGATAATCACCTTTTCATTACATATAAAATGAAACTTCTGCACCTAATCAGAAGAGCCTGATAGAAAATGCTCATTTACTGTACAAGAAAAGAGGTCTGATGGATTTAGAGGGTTTTGCATCTGAACTCTTTATGAGAATCATATTATCAGTCATATAATTTGTTACAGTGCTTGTTGTCTGATTAACAGTTTCCAGCAGAGCAGTAAAAACCAGGATGACGAGCACTGCCTCATTGCCAGATACGCCTCCCGATTGGCTGCAGATGAAGTTGCTGCGGTAAGACTCACTCACTTAATGCTCACATGGATATTAATGACATAACAGTTGCCTAGATGGGTTTTTACATAAATAACTGGTATTTAAATGACGCTTTTTGCTTTAAAGAGCTTTCTGAGTACTTAATTAACCCCATAATGCATTCAATACTATTTTTGCATTCCTGGTCTTTTTGGACAGAACAAATCATCAAAAAAATTTAACATTTTTAATAAAAGCCATATTGTATGTGGTCAGCAGCTTATTATTAGAAAGTGAATGCAAAAATATGCAAATGCACCTGTTTTTTTATACTGTATCATTACTTTTTTGACCCTTTTTTAATAATTGAAAAAGTGAGATATTTGTTGAAAGTTTAAATTTCACATTTATTATTGATTAGAGTTTTAAAAATAAACTATTCATAGGTACATAGAATTATCAGTATTAACCCATATGGACTGAATTGAATTCAATTTAGAATTTATGATTACTGCAAAACAATCCATACTTATATCATTCAGAACAACTGTGTATTGAATTTATTTTTCATATTCATTTAACTTCATAGATAGTTTTTCAAATATATTTTTGACCCCTGAAGTAATATATATACACACACACACACACACACACACACACACACACATATATTTATATATATATATATATACATATATATATATATATATATATATATATACCAGTATAAGGTTTAGGGTCAGTAAGATTTTTAAATGTTTTTTGTGTCCGGCTATAGACAGTCTGCAACATAATCATGAGTCCATGCTGTCAATCAAATAATTCCAAAAATGAGAAGATTTATTAAATTAATTTAAACAAGCATCAAATGCAAAATAAATAATCTTTTAAACAAACAGAAAATCTGGTGCTGGAGGAGATCGATCAGGCAGCCCAAGTCAAGTCCAAAATACAAGCTTCTTTCGAACAAAAACGGAATCCTTTTATCATGCACTCATCAACGGCAGTGCGACACACCTGTAATGAACTCCCAACCTGCGCACATAAAGGAACAAGTGACCTCAAGACATCAGTGCCATCTAGTGGACAGTCCAGCACCAGCAAACATACCCATAACAGAATATTTATATTATTTTTTAATGGTAATAGTAATAAAAGCAATAATGACTGGAGTAATAATTTCATTTGAAACACATACAATCAGAAAGCAGTTATTTAAAATTGTAATAAATATTTAAAAAAAATATATGAATAAAAAACTGACCCCAAACTTTTGACCGCTAGTGTGTGTGTTTGTGTGTGTGTGTTTGTGTGTGTGTGTGTGTGTGTGTGTGTGTGTGTGTGTGTGTGTGTGTGTGTGTGTGTGTGTGTGTGTGTGTGTGTGTGTGTGTGTGTGTGTGTGTGTTGTGTGTGTGTGTGTATATATATTTAGCTATCTTGCTTAAATGATTTTTAAAAATCTATATTCATGTACTGTAAAACCCAACAGCCAACTTTATCAAAGTAATGAGTGTAGTTAACTCAAAATTGACTGAAAGTTAATTCTACTCATTTGAAATGAGTTTTGAAATCAGTGTTGAAGGTAATTAATTAAGTACCTCATTACTTAAACTTAAATGGAGTAAGTTGACAGTACTCCTATAGATTAGTTTTTTAACTCAAATAGTTTGTAGCAATCGGTGTCCTCAAATGATTTGAGTTGCCTTAACTTATTGAGTTTTACAGTACTCAGTTGGTTTGAGTTCTCTTCATTTATTGGGTTTTACTGTGCTCAAATTGCTTCATTTACTCAAATGGATTGAGTTCACGGTACTCATTAGGATTAATTTTTGAACTTAAATGGTTTGTTGCAATCAGTTTCCTCAAATGGTTTGAGTTAACTTAACTTTTTGGGTTTCACAGTGTCTATCAATGGTTGGATAAAAATATTGTCCACATTTTATAAACAAACAAATAAACAAATATATAAATAAATCAGTATTTTGAGTCATTTAAGTATTTGCAGTGGTTCATTCTCATAGTAAAAACTGTATTTATTTTATTTTTGGTAAACAATCATTATTTTGTTATAAAATAATCAGACATTAATATGTGTAATAAATAGTGCTGTCAAATGATTAATTTGCAATTAATCACATCCAAGATAAAAGTTTGTATTAACATAAAATATACACATGTACTGTTTTTATTTATCTAAACATATACACACATCCTGAACATAAAATACAGAAATATACAAAAGAAATAGATTTACATATATATTTACAGTTACAATCAGAATTATTAAACCCCCTGAATTATTAGCCCCCTGTTTATTTTATTTTCCCCCCAATTTCTGTTTAACGGAGAGCAGATTTCTTCAACACATTTCTAAACATAATAGTTTTAATAACTCATTTCTAATAACTGATTTATTTTATCATTGCCATGATGACAGTAAATAATATTTGACTAGATATTTTTCAAGACACTTCTATACAGCTTAAAGTGACATTTAAAGGCTTAACTAGGTTAATTAGGTTAACTAGGCAGGTTAGAGAAATTAGGCAAGTTATTGTATATGATGGTTTGTTCTGTAGACTATCGAAAAAATATATAGCTTAAATGGGCTAATAATCATGACCTTAAAATGGTTTTTAAAACATTAAAAACTGCTTTTATTCTAGCCAAAATAAAAAAAAATAAGAAGAAAAAATATTATCAGACATACTGTGAAGATTTCCTCGCTCTGTTAAACATCATTTGGGGAATATTTAAAAATGAAAAAAAATTAAAGGGGGGAATAATAATTCTGACTTCAACTGTATATATGATTTGTATTATAGATAAATATTTATAAATGTTGTACAATATAGTCATACATAGATTTACATACACGAAAATATACAATTCATCGCAATTAACCGTTTGACAGCACAAGTAAACAAATAATCCAGTGAATAAGTAAATGAGCTGTTTCTCTGTGATCTGAAAACTGATCAGCAGAAGGGCAGAGTGCCGACAGACATCTCTCTCTGCCTGGACTCCAATAAACAGCAGCGACAACTCATTGCTGAGCTGGAAAACAAAAACAAGTGAGTTCGAGTCTGTTTACTTTGCTGTTGCACACTGATTTGATGCAGAATTCATATTTAAATGAACAAAAAACTAACACTGTTTATTATTAGGGAGATTTTGCAAGAGATTCAGCGCTTGAGACAGCAACACGAGGAAGCCTCTGAGCCTCCATTAGACAAAAACCAACAAAATCCAATGTTACTGGCTGAACTGAGATTGCTCAGGTAAACACACACACACACACACACGTTTGTTTTTTGTGAATTGTGAGGACATTACATGAGTTTCCATTGTTATTTTTCTGTTCAAACTGTATTTCGTATTATAATTAATTTTGCAATAATTTTGTATTAACCCCCTAATCCCAAACCTCAAAGGAAACTGTGTAAAGCTTTACTTTCCGAAAAAAACTCATTCTGTGTGATTTATAAGCTTTTGAGAAATGAGAACATCAGCAATGTCCTCATATTTCACCACCTTCTTGTAATACCTGTGTCATACCTATGTCATTATACAGATTTGTGTCTTGATATAGGCATAATGTACTTTATACTGTAATAAATGCTTAATATATGGGCCTTATCCTACTTCTACCTCTAAACCAAACCCTCACAGGAAGCCCGAGGCAAGATTTTATTGTAAAAAGACTTCATTAATGTAATTTTAAACAGTTTTAAAGTGGAACTATAATGCAAAAATCACTTTTATAAGGGGTTTAAACACAGTTGTGCAATAGCAGTGTGTGAATATAACCAGCCTCTAATGGTAAAAATTAATTAATTCAAGTTTTTATAATCACAGTTGATATAAACAGTCTGCAGAAACACTTTGATTGACATTCTCCCTTCGTACGTGTCATCAGAGGGGGAAAGCCCCGCCCATTAGTGACCATCTCTCCCTCATTAGCATAGGTCGTTAGTCTTGTTTTTGAATCTATGCTGACACACAGGCATTTATAGCTCCACCCTCTTTTGAAAAGAGCACGATCTCATTTGAATTTAAAGCGACAGTCACCAAAATGGCACCTTTTGAATGAAAACCTAAAAAGGGTCAGTTTCAAAGAGTTATAACATAGTATTTGTGTGGTATTTTGAGCTGAAACTTCACATACACACTTGAGGGACATCAGAGACTTATTTTACATCTTTAAAGAAGAGGCATAATAGGTTTCCATCAAATTACGAGGACACATGGCATGCCCTTATAAACCACATCAACATTGTATACCTAGGTCATACCCATGTCATTATATAAATGTGTCCGTGCATAAATCACACAAACTAGTTCACACACACACACACAGTTGTGAATTAGACATGAAACCCGATGGCTTGTGGTGAACAACAGATGCTGATGGTTTAGAGATTAGGCATTGAAAGTAAGCAACCTGATCACGGCTCTTCTCTTCAATGAGTGAAAGCACTTTAAAAGCCATTGGCAACACTGAAACTCCTTCCTCTCAGTGAACTTCCTTTAGTCTGCTTGTTTGAATGGTCAGCAGAGCCACGCATACATATTTAAATAAGCTCTAGGTTAACAATTTGACCATTTACAGTTGAAGGCAACATTGTTAGCCCTCCTGGGAAATTGTAATTACTTTTTAAAATATTTTCAAACATTTTAATAGCTAATTTCTGATAACTCATTTCCTTTTTCTCCTTGCCATAATGACAGTAATATTTTGCAAGATGCTAGTATTCAGATTAAAGTTACATTAAAAGGCTTGACTAGGCTAATTAGGTTAACTTAGGCAAGATTAATATAAGACAACAGTAGCAAAAAGCATCGGTACGACATCGGTAGCAAATCAAATTAAAACATATAGGGCCCTATCATACACCCGGCGCAATAAGGCGCAAGATGTGTTTGCCGCGACGTGTTGCTGTTTCCAGACCAGCTCAACAGTAAGTTTCCTGCTTTGCGTCATGTTGTTTAAATAGCAAATCCATTTGCGCCACTTTGTGGACTCATGGGTGTGTGGGTCGTGAATGGAGGTGTGTTAAGGAGCATTGTTGGTGCGCTGCTATTTTGAGGAACTAATATAGACTGTGCAATAGACCAGCTGAAAGGAGGTCTACAGTCCAGTGCAGAGCGCTTTAGTTGTGTGCTTAAATGCTTACACATTGCTTAAAACATACAGGATATACAGCAATACACAAATATCTTTACATATGAAAAAGAATTAAAGGATTAAATATTACAAAAAATATTTTTTCTACATAAATATAAAAACCACTGCTTACATGCCTTCATCTCGGGGGGGCTTTTTCAGTTTATTCATGAGAATTTGCATTTGCATAATGTTAGTAGTAATATTATTTATTATATGCATATTTATAATTGTTTTATTAAAACAAGCTTAGATTTGTCCACCTGTCAGGTTTTAGACCATATGGGGCACAGCATGTGTGTTTGAATATGACTCCGTTTTTTCATCACACTTCGTTATTATTGTTTATTTATTCGTTTGCTGGAAATTAGAACTAAATTTAGAAATAGTTTTGAAACAAATCTTTGCGCTTAACAAGCGAAATTAAATATGTAGGGTAGTGGATGTCTTCAGCGGAGTGCATACAACATCGTTTCCTTATCCACGAAAAGAGAAAGAGAAAGTAAAGAGGCCGATTGGAGGAGGCTCGTTCTCTATCCTCGCCCTGCAGATCATCTGTTTGACTGTTTTCTCACTAGTGAAACGTGTAGTTTTTTTTTCACTTACAAAGTCCGCCATGTAAATAGCAAATGCACCTTGGCACGACGCAAATGACTTTTAAAGGGAGTGGGACTCATTAGGAGAATAAGCACAACCCTGATTATGCGCCACAGCGCAAACCGTATTTTTCCATCCTTAAAATAGCAAAAGTGGATTCGTAGACGCCCATAATACTTTTGGGTCATGCGTTTCAGACTATGCGCCTACATCGTTTAAAAAAAGCCCATACAGTTGAAGTCAAAATTTTTCCTGTGATTCTCCTGTGATATATATTTTTTCTTTTTAAAATATTTCCCAAAAGATGTTTAACAGAGGAAGGAATTTCTCACAGTATTTCCTATAATATTTTTTCTTCTTGAGAAAGTCTTATTTGTTTTATTTCAGCTAGAATAAAAGCAGTTTTTATTTTTTTTTTAATCATTTTAAGGTCAATATTATTAGCCCCCTTAAGCAATATTTGTTTTCGATTGTCTACAGAACAAACCTGTCACGATCACCAGCGATCGTAACATCCTAGATCGCTGGATCTCACACACATTCACTTGGACTACAAATTCCGCCATTCATGGACTACATTTTCATGGCTAATAATTTCATGGCTAATCATGGCTAATAATTCTGACTTTAACTGTATTTCTTAAGGGTGCTAATAATATTGACCATAAAATTATTTATTCCAGTTAAACTAAACAAAATAAGATTTTCTCCAGAAGAAAATGTACAGGAAATGCTCTGAAAATGCTGTTGCTCTGTCAAACATCACTCTGGAAATATTTGAAACAGATTTCACAGGAGGGCTGATAATTTTGACACCTATAAGTGTGTGTGTTTTAGTGTCTAGCAATAAATACTTTGAGCACAAACAAGTTTCTTTGTACAACTAGCACTTCTTTTGTGTATTGCTAAATGCCTCCTCAATTGTAAGTCACATTTGGAAAACATTGTCTGCTAAATGTAAATGAGTTTTGTTTGTGTGTCAGACAGAGGAAGGAGGAGCTGGAGCAGAGGATGTCGGCCCTTCAGGAGAGCCGTCGAGAGCTCATGGTGCAGCTAGAACAGCTCATGCTCCTCTTAAAGGTACGGCAGATCTTACAGACACACAAATGATGACTGTTCAAATGTGGAGATGCACAGATCTCTGTTAATCAGCCCAACTGCTCCATCTACAGGAAGAAGAGCTTAGAAGAGCTGTAAATCTCAGAGAATGTGCAACAGAAACTGTGTGTATTACTGTTTTTCTCAGTGGCTTTGGTGCATTTCTCACAACACTATTTACATTTGCACAACAGTTAATGCATTTCTCAAAACAGTTAGTCATTTGTGCACATCATAGCAGCAGTTTCTCATTCCTTCCAACAAATTGTAAATGCTTTTGGACATGCATCAACTGCTTTCATACGACTCTCTGCTGTTTTATAACATTATCATTTGCTTGTCATGTCAGTCAGAATTAATTAAACTTGTGAATGCTGAATAGTCATTCCATGTAAAACTAAGAGTCCTCATTTCATTACTTGAGTCATTACATACAAAAATGTTCAACTAGTCAAAATCTGTCAAACTAATTTAATAAATATTTTTAAATATTTTATTTTCCTGAAAATGTCTTCTAAAATGAACAATTTCATGAATGATTTAAAGACCAGTGTATGTTGTACAGTTAAAGTCAGAATTATTAGCCTCCCTAATTAAATATTTCCCAAATGATTTTTAACAGAGCAAGGAAATTTTCACAGTAAGTCTGATAATATTTTTTCTTATTTCTTATTTGTTTTATTTTGGCTAAAAGCAGTTTTTAATGTTTTAAAAGCCATTTTAAGGTCAATATTATTAGCCCCTTTAAGCTATATATTTTTTCGATAGTCTACAAAGCAAACCATCATTATACAATAACTTGCCTAATTACCCTAACCTGCCTAGTTAACCTAATTAACCTAGTTAAGCCTTTAAATGTCACTTTAAGCTGTATAGAAGTGTCTTGAAAAATATCTAGTCAAATATTATTTACTGTCATCATGGCAAAGATCAAATAAATCAGTTATTAGAGATGAGTTATTAAAACTATTATGTTTAGAAATGTGTTGAAAAAAAAATCTGCTCTCCGTTAAACAGAAATTGGGGAAAAAATAAACAGGGGGGCTAATAATTCTGACTTTAACCGTAGGTTCAGTTCCAATATGTACACCAATATTGTTTCCAGTTGTGCACAGCTCTACCCAAAGGAAGTTGTTGTAAATAAGGGTGTATATTCTTCTGCACAATGCTGTGAATAAATTAGAATTGTAAAGAGCAAATGCAGTAAAAATGTGAAACATATAGTCAGCGTCTTGTATATATGCAGTGATGTCTCTCACTAAATGCAGTGATGTCTAACTTTACTGTAGTTTTCAAATGGCTGTGCTAATAGTATATAGTGCTGTCTTGAGCATTTTCAGGAAGTGTCACCCAAATCTGACTATTTTGCATTGAAAAAAACTTCAAAATGAAAACATGACAAGGCCATTTGACTATCTTGTTCATAAACAATGGTGTCAGGACTTTTTTTCTTGATGACACTGACACTTTGATTGACATCAATACTTGCTTTTGAGCAATGAGCGATCCATTTTGAGCAAGTGACACACTTCTGCAGGTTATCAACTAGGTTTTGCAGTTTGTACTAATAGTTTATAGAAATGCATTAACTGTTGTGCAAATGTAAATAGTGTTGTGAGAAATGCACCAAAGCCACTGAGAAAAACTGTAATGTACTTGATCTAACTGTACAGTATGTAGATTAACTGTATGCTGTGTTTTTTCTTCTTTCTAATATTGTGTTGGTTTTGCATTTGTCATCCATCATTTAGCATTGCACAAGTTAAAATGAACACAATCCTTATTTATTCAGACTAACTTCTTTTGGGCATGTGAGTTATAAACACTAATAATTCTATAACACTAATAATGACATACAAGTCTCAGTTTTTGAGCAAACTTCAATAATACTACAATAGATAGATAGACATAGATGGACGGACGGACGGACGGACGGACGGACGGACGGACGGATGGACGGACAGACAGACAGACAGACAGACAGACAGACAGGCAGACAAACAGATAGATAGATAGATAGATAGATGGATGTATTTTGACTTGATTTTGTAACCCTTATGACAACCGTTTTGTTCTTGTTTTTTATTTCTATTTTTTCCCTCCTGTCTTTTTTTCTTTTCTCTTTTCTCTAAATAAAATAAAAAAGTAAAAACAATAAAATAAAAAAAAAATTATAAAAATGTATTTGTTTTTGTAACAGACATGAGGAATTGTGGGTTTAACGCACAGTTATTTTATTATAATTTCAAGTCATATAATCATATTTAATTAGCATTTATTTGACCGTCTTCAGTTTTCATTTTAAAATTAGTTTTAGTAATTATTTATAATTTATTAATTGTTATTCATTAATTGATGTTTCATTGGTTTTGATTTATTAATGATGATTTATTTATTTCTATTTTAGTTTCAGTTTTAGTGCTTATATATCATATTATATTATATTATATTATATTATATTATATTATATTATATTATATTATATTATATTATATTATATTATATTGTATTATATTATATTATATTATATTATATTATATTATATTATATTATATTATATTGTATTATATTATATTATATTGTATTATATTATATTATATTATATTATATTATATTATATTATATTGTATTATATTATATTATATTGTATTATATTATATTATATTATATTATATTGTATTATATTATATTGTATTGTATTGTATTGTATTATATTATATTATATTATATTATATTATATTATATTATATTATATTATATTATATTGTATTGTATTGTATTATATTATATTATATTATATTATATTATATTATATTATATTATATTATATTATATTGTATTATATTGTATTATATTATATTATATTATATTATATTATATTATATTATATTATACTATACTATACTATATTATATTATATTATATTGTATTGTATTGTATTGTATTGTATTGTATTATATTATATTATATTATATTATATTATATTATATTATATTATATTATATTGTATTGTATTATATTATATTATATTATATTATATTATATTATATTATATTATATTATATTGTATTATATTGTATTATATTATATTATATTATATTATATTATATTATATTAAATTATACTATACTATACTATATTATATTATATTATATTGTATTGTATTGTATTGTATTGTATTATATTATATTATATTATATTATATTATATTATATTATATTATATTATATTATATTATATTATATTGTATTATATTATATTATATTATATTGTATTGTATTATATTATATTATATTATATTATATTATATTGTATTATATTATATTATATTATATTATATTGTATTATATTATATTATATTGTATTATATTATATTATATTATATTATATTATATTAAATTATACTATACTATACTATATTATATTATATTATATTATATTGTATTGTATTGTATTGTATTGTATTGTATTGTATTATATTATATTATATTATATTATATTGTATTGTATTGTATTGTATTGTATTGTATTGTATTGTATTATATTATATTATATTATATTATATTATATTATATTATATTATATTGTATTGTATTGTATTGTATTGTATTGTATTGTATTGTATTGTATTGTATTATATTATATTATATTATATTATATTATATTATTAGCCATGGGAACATTCCTAATATTCATTATGTTTCATTAAGATTTCACTTTTTTTATTACTTTTTTCTATGTCAAATTACGTTAATAACTTTTGTGGAAATAAAAATCACTATTCCACATAACTACTATTAATATTAATATAATATATTACTATTAAAACAAAACAACATAATTATTCTGATCTCTGTTTATTACAATATGTAAATAATAAAAGATCACATTACAATTTTAATATATTTTGAATGATTAAATTCTGCTGGTAAAAAAAATGTGTGAAACCTGGCATTTTAAAATGACAATTAATGAGTGTTTTGTCACTTCACTGTTATGCTTTTAATAATTTATCAAATTAATCATAAATTGCCTGACTAGATTTATTTCATACAAAAGGATACAAATAAAATGTGTCCATATTATCTACCAATAGTCTCCTTTTGTTCCCAGAACCAGGGTCCTGGCCCCTCCCCTCGCTCCTCCCCCAGCCACACTCTCAGCGCATCCGTCCAATCACTGTCTGGCAACTCCACGCCCATTCCTATGCCTGTCCAATCAACATCCGGAAACACCACACCCAGTCAGACCCCTCAGGACTCGCTGATGGGCCTCGGAGGAGAAGTGCAGCAGGCCTTCGCTCAGGGTAACACTTTCATTCAGTCTCAATAATAAAGCACTGCAGAGCTCTCGTAATCTTTAACCAAAGTAACCTAAACCTTTTTTATTTGGCCAATTATAGCCTTTGGGTGGGATTAATCTGTCTGTCACATGAGATCCACCAATAGCAAAACCACAATCTAATTTAAATCTTAATTCAATCCCGTTCAATTTTCCAAACAATGGAAATAGCAACCGTTTGATAATGACAGCACAACACTTATGAATAATACATCGCCACAGCGGAATGAACCGCCAACCTGTCCAGCATATGTTTTACACAGCAGATGCCCTTCCAGCTGCAACCCAGTACTGGGAAACATCCATACACACACATACACTTCGGTCAATTTAGTTTATATTCAGTTCACCTATAGACGATTTACCATGCTTTTAAACATTCAGGATGCGGTCGTAGGGAGGTGGCAGAAAAAACCCGGGAGCGCTAGCATTTACAGTGAGCGAATGATATCCGATGCGGTACAGATTTTGCTGTTATCTTTAAAATAAGATATATTGATTACATATTATATATATTATATACATAATGCTTTTAGCATATTATAACAGCTCGTCACCCAGTGATAAGCACAGCGATTTGGCAAAATTAACGTTAAAGTGAGCGACATTCATCTGACTGGTCCATTTGCGATACCGCCATCCCAATGGATATTGGTTAAGACGAAATGGCCGAGCATCCAGCCCCAAATATACAATCTCATTGAAACTGCAAGTGATTTTAGTCAAAGGCCTACAAGTCTTTGGATGTCAACAATTTTCTTCTGTATGGTCATGTGCAAGAAATAATGTTAATTAGATTCAAAACTATGTAGTGCTAAAAACCGAGGTTCTGTCTAGCTAAAGACAAGGAAAGAAGAGCTATACAAGGCCTGGGTAATCATCAACAAGCAAAACTACTGCATTCTGACAGCTAACTAGGCCTACATCTGTACGGCAGGGTATGTGAACTTACACATAGAGGTAAAGTTGGTTCTATATTCGCACATTCGGATTTTCTCCTTAATAATATAATGTCATAAAAGTATTATTTGCAAACTCTAAATAGCGAAATCATATTACCAGCCAATGACTATCACAGTACAACATTGTTTACAGTCAAATAAACAGTGTTAATGTTGTTTTCAAGTCACACTTGCAGGTTATTTCAGACCGAATATTCAAAGTGCCGTGGTAAACAATATATGGAGTGTGTCACAAGTTGTCACTGAATGAATGTGTGAATATAAAACCAAGTTTACCTTAATAACTTACACTTTCACGTTTCATTCTGAGCATTCAGTGTCTGCAGTTTAATTAACCATACTTAACACTTTTTGCTGAAATCATTGCTGCAATCAAAAACGAGTAATGTGTCTGATTCAGCATAGCGTGAACTAACCTGATTTAACATGAGAACTGCAGAGTCCAGGGTTTATATTTAGGTCGTCACTTCATTTAGCTCCCTTTTAGCCAAAGACGTCTGCAGTTAGCACTAAAGCAGTGTGGTGTATGGTAAAAGTTAAGTTTTCTATTTTTGGACTTTAGAATTTGGCATTCAACCGCACAACATGACGTGTTTGCTATTCCAACCAGTCTTTTTTTGCAACCGGGAACCCGACTTCAGGCATGACGTAGATTGTTAATTCGTCTGTAGCGCATGTTTTTGGACTGTGGGGGAAACCGGAGCACCAGGAGGAAACCCACGCCAACACGGGGAGAACATGCAAACTCCACACAGAAATGCCAACTGACCCAGCCAGGACTTGAACCAGCGACTTTCTTGCTGTGAGGCAACAGTGCTAACCACTGAGCCACCGTGTCACCATATATATAACCAATATTTGAATCAAATTACACTGTACTACTTAAAAGTTTCGAACTTAAAAAAGTCTATTTATAATTTACTTGTAATAAATAAAGTATTAAAATGTGTTTTTTATGTTCAAATACAGAAAAAAAAGTACAAAAAAATTATTATTTCTTTATCTATTATTATTTATTATTATTATTTGATCTGTTAATATTTCTGTGTTTTTGTAATTGTATTAAATATATTAAGTATTTTTATTTATTTTATTTATTATTCGAAAAAAAGAAAAAAACTGTTTTAATAAATATATTATTATGAAAATGAAATTATTATTTAATTATATTTAAAAATATAAAACAGTTTTCTGTTTTTATTTATATTAAAATGTATTTCTGTAATTTATTACTATCATTTAAATCTGAATTTTCAGCAGTCTTTAGTGTAATATAAGTCTTCAGAAATCCTTCTAAAATGATGATTTGCTACTCAACAAAATTCTCGTTATCAACTATTAAAATAATAAATCATGTTTTTTAATATTAATAATTATTCTGTCATTTGATTTATTTGTGAAGGCTCCAGAAGAAACTTAAGAAGCGATCTCCTGGTAGCTGCAGACTCCATAACCAACACAATGTCTTCACTGGTCAAAGAACTCAACTCAGGTTGTTATTTTTCCTGATCAATCTCATGTCCACCAGCTATAGAATTGTGTATGTGAATCACTGCCATCTAAACTTCCTCTTCACTAATGTTTAGAGGCTGGAAATGAAAGCAACAGCATCTCAGACTTCACGTTTCCATTGTCAGACGTTCTCCACACACGCAGCTCTTCTAGATCAGGGTAACAGAATCGAATCTCCTGCTGGTTTCTGATCTCCTGGACTGGTCTTGATGTTGTTTCTCATCTCACAGGGCAGCAGGTAAATTGGAGCCGGAAGATTACTATGGCCACGAGGATCTGGAGAAGCAGCTGAAGATGGAGGAACGGCTCAGACACTCGCAGGAACCCGACAAGAACCTCCTGGTGAGACATTACACAGATTCCGAAGCAAAAGCATCACATATTTAAAGGGACAGTTCACCTAAAAATCATTTCGTGAGCTATTCGTTTCTTCTGTTGAACACAAAGGAAGATATTCTGAAGTATTTTGTTCCTACCAAATCAAAATTATGAGCCCTCCTGTGAATGTTTTTTAAATATTTTCCAAATGATCTTTAATAGCGCAAGACATTTTTCACAATATTTCCTATAATCTTTTTTCTTCTGGAGAAAGTCTTATTTGTTTGTTATTTTGGCTAGAATAAAAGTGTTTTTTGATTTTTTTGAAAACCTTTTAAGGTCAATATTATTAGCCCCTTAACATCTGAACATTCTTCAGAATATCTTCCTTTGTGTTCAACAGAAGAAAGAAATTCTATCAAATATTTTGAACCACTTGAGTGCCAGTAAATGATGAGAGATTTTAAATTTTGGGTTAATCTGTCCCTTTAATATGTGTTTTAATGTTTTAGAGTTTAGCTTGTGAAATTAATATGCAAATATCAATATTATTAACCATCTGGAAAAATGACTTGGAAAGCTTTTGATAAAAAACCCTTTATCATCTTTGAATAATTGTTATGCTGTTAAAACTATAACTTTTTTTATTTTAAAAACGTTATAGTTTTTATTACTTCACAAATAATTATTATTTTTAATTACATCTTTTTACTTTATTAGCATTTAATAACTTTTAATAGCTATTAATAACAAACACATTAAAAATATACTGCCAAACAATGGCCATTTTAACAATGCTAAAGAGAAAATAATAATAATAATATTGAATAAATAAATAAACAGACAAATTATCAAATAAATTGATGAGTTAATAAATTAAATTAATAATTATAATAATAATACATTAGTAAATTAATAATAAAAATAAGTTAGAAAATACTAAAAATAATAATAATAAACAAGTAAACAGAAAAAACTTTAAAATAAATAAAAGATTAATTGATTAGATAAATAATAATAATAATAATATCAATAATAATAATAATAACATTACATTAGTAAATTAATGAAATCAAATAAAAAATATATAATTTATAAAATAATAATAATGAATAAATAAGTAAACAGAAAAATAATAAAATAAATAAATAGATAAATTAATAAACTAGATTAATAATAATAATAATAATACATTAGTAAATTAATAATAAAAATTATTCTGAAAATAACAACAACAATAATAAAGTAAACAGAAAAATTAAGAAATAAATTATTAAATTAGATAAATAACAACAACAACATTAACAACAACAATAATAATAATAATACATTAGTAAATTAATTTAAAAAACAAATAATAATTCAGTTATGACATGCCATCTCTTATAAATTTAACATAAATATGTATAGCTTTTGATTTAAGTAAGTGGACATTATTGACAGATGCAATACTGAATACAGCTTTCAATCGACCAATTCATATTTACTCCGGGTTGATTATCAAGAAAATGTATCTTGCTTAAGTTTTATAAGCTTAATGCTCGATTGGACAAACATCAAAAGTTGAAAGTTTTTTAAAAGAAAGCATTACTTTTAAGAATTGAAAGACATTTACAGTATTTCTGAATAAATTAAATAATTTAATCAGTATTCATCGTCAATATTCATCAAGGAATCCTGAATAAATGTACTATATTGTCCTCAAAAAATATTAAGATAGATTATTTATTAGATTGATAGAGCGGCACGGTGGCTCAGTGGTTATTACTGTCACCTCACAGCAAGAAGGTCAGTGGTTCGAGTCCCATCTGGGCCAGTTAGCATTTCTGTGTGGAGTTAGCATGCTCTCCCCGTGTTGGTGTGAGTTTCCTCCGGATGCTCCGGTTTCACCCACAGTCCAAATACATGAGCTCTAGGTGAATTGGATAAACTAAATTGGCCTTAGTGTATGAGTGTGTGTGCGTGAATGTGAGAGTTTATGGGTGTTTCCCAGTACTGAGTTGTGATTGGAAGGGCATCCTCTGCGTGAAACATGTGCTGGAATAGTTGGCGGTTCATTCTGCTGTGGCGACCCATTATAAATAAGGAGTTTAAGCCAAAGGAAAATAAATGAATGACTTTTAAAAGGAGTACTTTTAAAATATGTTCACAGTTATGCTAGATTGCAATGATATTTCACTATATTTCTGTTATTACTGGATGTTTGATTAAATAAATGCAGCTTTGGTGAGCAAAATAGACCTTTTTTTTTCAAAAACTTTTCAGAAATCCCACTTTTGTTGAGTTGTGTAATTCGCCAGCATTAATCTAACCTCAAATGTAATTATAATACATGTGGTTAATATTTCAGAAATCATAAATAATATCTCGTATGTTTCTGCATTCGCATCCATATTGCTGTGTGCCCCAAAGCCATCTCTGAGCAGCAAATTTCAGATGGATGTTCTGGGAAAAATGCCAACGGTGCGTCAGGAGTATCTGCTACATCATACATCACATTTGATTCCTTTTTAATTGCTGTAGAAATTAGATGAAATAGAAATGAAATATCCATTAAACCAAATGGATACTTCATTGTAATGAACATTTCCCAAGGCTGCTTCGGGGCAAGCACCTGTTTCTGAGCGTCAAGATGATGTTCATTTTAACAGCGTGTCTGGATGAGAATGGCCACCGGTGCTGCATTACCTCACATTACATCCTGCAGCCTAGTGAATATATAAGAACACTTTCCGGTTCCACAAAGAAACTTTCAGTGAACAATTCTGAAAGAACCATTTATTTGGCAGCGTGGAGAACTTTTGTTTGTGTTGCTCTGCAGTAACACTTCTTAAACGCAAGCTGGCAGTAGGGTTTCCATGTTCCTCAGTGTCGAGTTTCTTCATGAGTGTTGTCTTTACATGATAAATTGGGGTCCACTTTTTGGACCCCCAGAGCTACTCTTATGGGGCTTAACTCACGAGAATCCTCCACCACAGCCCCGCGCTTCACTTTTGTCCATGACTATTCATGTGAATGAAGGGCGGAAGAAAGTAGTTCCTCATACAAAACGGTTTTTAGGCCCTCTGTGTTGATTTTCTTTTCTATATACACGATTATGTCGTCGAGCTGTTGTATAAACGCAATGTCACACTCCTAGCAGAGTGATATGGCTGTATATCGGCACTAAGGCACTCGGCCTGCAGCCTCGAGCAAACACGCACCTCCCACCAGTGCTGATATACAGCCATATCGCACTGCTACTCATGTGATACTGCTCATATATATATATATATATACACATATATATACACATATACATAGATTTGTATATATATATATATATATATATATATATATATATATATATATATATATATATATATATATATATATATATATATATATATATGTATATATATAAATGTATATGTGAGTGTGTATATATATATATATATATATATATATATATATATATATATATATATATATATATATATATACATATATATATATATATATATATATATTACTGAATAATAATACTGAAAACATAATTATTAGCAAAATTAATAGCAAAGTAATGTGTTGTCACAGTTTGAGTTGTGCAATATTACGATTATATTGTATAGACAAAAAAAAGGTTTTTCATATTATGCTGTATCGTTTATTTCATTGTGTCACAAAATACACTGGTAATATTTTTTCATAATTTATTTGAGCGTAATATTGCTACCCCCTTTCTACCTTACTGTACAAGTAGTTCAAACTCGCTCATTCAGAGGCAGAAAGCAGTGGATGTGCAACAAATTTAATCATGCCAACTGACTCAAACCAGTGACCTTCTTGCTGTAAGGCAACAGTGCTAACCACTGAGCCAACCACCATGCCGCCCCCTTAAGTACTACCTAAAGCAAATTTCTGAACTTTAAACTTTGCTAAATTGAGTTGTTTATTTCTCCAGGTGACTTTACAAGAATAGCTGCGCTTTAATAAGCAGTGGTGAGTATTCTTCATTTTTGTTTTGTTTTTTCAAACCCAGCAATGTTTGATGGTTTTGTCTTTGTTTTTTCCTCATGACAGGAGGCTCTAAAGCACTGTGCAACCAGCCCAAACACACAACACTTCTGAAAAGCATCAACAATAGCCAATCTATTAATATCCAAATCTATTTTTAGAATCGACTAAACGTTTTAAGACAAAACTGTGAAGCGACTTTGGAAATGACAACTAATGGAACTGTCTACAACACCGCCAGTGCCATAAATACAGTGATTATGAGATTATTTCATTGACTTAGTGTAACTGCGTTCGTTCGTTCGCCTTTGGTTTTAGTTTCCGTGTGTTTAAATGTTTAAAACCTGTACTGTATTTAAATATTGTTGCAACGTAGGCTCATTCTGCGTCAATTGGTGCTTTTGAAAACACTATTGGTTAGGTTTAGTGAAGGAGGAGGGTGAGTCAGTCGATCGGTCAGTCAGTCAGTCGACAGCGGCCTCTGGTGGATTTACGCAAGAACAGCAGGTGCAAATGGCACTCGCGAGAGAAATTTGAGATCTGAAAAACCGTACACAGCGGCCTCTGGTGGATTCGCGAAAACTAAAACTGCAAAAAAATTTAAAACGCAGCACCTGGAACGTATTTGGCGCTCTCCGGAAATGTATATAGGGGAACATTTTCTGAATGAGCCTGGGTTGTATCTGTTCGGGCTAATGTGGGGTGACGTTTAATGAAGCTGCTATCTTTATCAACAATGTCTTTTCTTGTACATTAAATAGCTGGACAGGATGGACTTTTAAAGCATAAAAAGTGGGATTATGTTGTAGCGTCAGTTTTTCTGAAATCATTTAAAATTTTTGTCATAGTCTTTGATACACAAATACACTGCCTTAGCTTACCAGATTGAGTTTTGTTCCCTATAAATGGATAGGTATGTGTATTTTATTTCCGTTTATACTATCTTCTAAAGACATTTTAATTATTAAAGGTGCGGTATGTAAGTTTCTGACGCTTCTAAAGCATAAAAATACCATAATATGTTTGCAGATATTTAGGAAACATGCTAAGTGAACATTCTTGTTTATCTGAAAAACAATGCTAAAGTCAGATATTCTGCTTCGAAAATGTGCATTACGTGCTAGTACGGCTGTCTTTGTTTTGGTCATTTAACCCACTCAATTCCAGTTTAGCCAGTTATATTTCAGCACCGCAGGTTGCCTTGTTGGAAAATCACATATTTCATTCATTCAGTCAGGAAGGCTTTCAAAGCGTGCGTCTGTGACCGAAATATGACCTCCAGTGGACAGTAGGAGACTCCGAACTGAGAAGCAGATTCAGAGTTCCACATGAGGTTATTAATTAGCAAATAATATAAATATTACTAAACGTAAACATCAGGTGAGCAGGTTACATTGTAACCCGTGTCCTAACAACACGCTACATGATGAGATTTACTGTGATAAACAATTTGGTTGTTTACACCAGACTAAAAAGACGACAATACAGCCATTCCGAAGCACAGCATAGTGCACTCACTGCACTCCAGCAAAATGGTAAGGTTTATAATCTAATTAATACATATTAAACCTCTTTAATATTATTAAATGAAGATGCTGAATCACTGATATGTGTTGGCTTCCACTGAGTCACAGTTCTAAAGTTCAATTTTAAACTATTTATTTTATTTTAAAGATCTGAGGTGAACCATCTGCTGCTGCTTTGAGTAGTATGGCAATAAATGTCATGTAAAATGGCATTCAAACTCACATTATTAGCATTTAACACTGAATAAAACACATGAGGTGTACCTCAGGTGGTCAGTTTGTTCAGCTGCAAGAAACAGAAGCCATTTCTAATATATAAATTCCAGGTGTTGGTTAGGACAAAACTTCTTTTAATATGAAAATATCCCCTCTATCGCAAGCCATTGCTTTTATAGAGAACAATGGTTAAATCAGCCTTTAGGCTCGATAGTCAGGCACACTGCTGTTGGTGTCATCAATCTGGCAATCTGTGCTTGCGTGTGTTTTGATCCAGGAATGCAATACCTAGTTCAACCACTGGGTGTCAAACTTACATACTGCACCTTTAAGAAGAGTTTAGAAGCAGGTGAATGTGATGAATTCATCACTAGATCACATTAGGTTTTTTTGTGAATGAAATGATTTTAAAGGGGGCCTATTATGCAAAAATCACATTTATAAGGGGTTTAAACACACCTATGTGGCAACAGACTCTGAATATAACCAGCCTCTAATAATAAAAAGGTATTCATTTTTTATTTTTTATAATCACACTTCATTAAAACAGTGTGTAGAAACACTTTGATTGACATTTTCCCTTTCGTACGTGTCATCAGAGGGGGAAAGCCCCGCCTATCAGTGATGATATCTCCCTCATTAGCATAAGACATTAGTCTTGTTTTTGAATCTGCCACTATGCTGACACAGGCGTTTGCAGCTCCGCCATCTTTAAAAACAGCACTATCTCATTTGAATTTAAAGTGACAGTCGCCAAAATGGCACAGTTAGGATCAAAGCCTAAAAGTGTTATAAAACATTATTTGTGTGGTATTTTGAGTTGAAACCTCACGTACACACACATCAGACAATTATTTCTCATATATCCCGTAAAAAGGGGCATAATAGGTCCCCTTTATGGACAATTAACATTTCCTATGTAATGTTTTTCATGCTTATTAATTAAGCACAATATTACAATGTTTTTTTTGTTTGTTTAAATTAGCCTAAATTCAAAGTAACAGATTCTTGCATGATGTTTGTACATCTTACCATTTTAATATACATTTTATAATATGTGAATCTTTTTGCATCACAACAATAAATGCACTGCAAAAAACAAACAGTAATAGCCCTAAAATACGCTTCAATCTCTTTATGCAAAATAGATCACGTTTTTAGGCTTTCAGCACAATTCTGTCTTTATTAATATTATTTGGACTTTTTTTTTTTGACAGATTTGATGAGAATTCATTGAAAACTTTGTACTTCTGCACTCTAAAGGGCACTCGGTATATTTACCACACTCTTTTATTGAACTGGAAAAGTTTTAAATGTTTCAGGAAACCGTTTTTAAGGCAAAAACATAACACAAGTCTGAATGTGCTGTTAAGATGCCTTGCGGAAAACGCATATTTTGGTGTATGATATATGTTGATCAAGAAGATTCTAATGCTCATGCTTGAATTGGTTTTGTTCGTGTATATGAATTCCTCGTGAAGTTGTCTCTCTAGTAGACATGTAAGGGACATGTGGCTTTGACTGTCTCCAGACTCTCTCATTGATGTTTTTTCTGTTCTGTAACATGCTACTGTCACACTGCAACGCTCGCACACACACTTCTCTCATTGTTTACGCAAAGGCAGAACAAAAACCACATCTGCACCCTGCTGCCAACCATTGCACTTTTCTGTCGTTTTGCATGGTACTAAAGCAAAAAATAAATAAAAACGTTCTGTTGTACAAGTAACATCAAGTGTTTGTGCTTTAATGTTATTTAATAAAATCCGAGCTGTCTGTGTCTGTATTTTGCATGACTTTATTAGAACAGATTATTAAAATCTTGAGAGGGCGACGCAGTAGGTAGTGCTGTCACCTCACAGCAAGAAGGTCGCTGGTTCAAGCCTCAGCTGGGTCAGTTGGCGATTCTTTGTGGAGTTTGCATGTTCTCCCTGTGTTCGCCTGGGTTTCCTCCGGGTGCTCCGGTTTCCCCCACAGTCCAAAGACATGCGGTACAGGTGAATTGGGTAAGCAAAATTGTCCGTAGTGTATGTGTGTGAGTGACTGTGTATGGATGTTTCCCAGAGATGGGTTGCAACTGGAAGGGTATTCGCTGTGTAAAACATGTGCTGGATAAGTTGGCGGTTCATTCGGCTGTGGCAAACCCCGGATTAATAAAGGGACTAAGCCGAAAAGAAAATGAATGAATGAAAATCTTGATGCAATATAAATAACAGCCACTAGATGTCAGTACTGAGCTTGTTTTTAATCAACATTATGTTATAATGGTTGTAATAAGTTACATGCTGAACACAAATATCATGTTGATTCATTTTTTTTATTATTAATACAAATACAAATTGGCCTATAGATTGTCGCACATTTTCTAACCTATTTCTGACTTATAGAATTTAATTAATATTTGTTTTATTAATAATATTGAATATTAATAATGTCATAAATTATTTTATTAATTATCATTAATAAAAATACCAATAATAGTTCATTAAAAATAGTAATTATATTGTGTTCGTATTTCAGATTTTATATTTTTGTGTTTTTAGTTAAGAAATTACAAAAATATGACTGTAAAATGACTAAAATATAACAAATAAAATATAGGCCTAATTACTATTTATTTGCTTTGTTAAAAATGGCTTTATACATCATTATGCACAATTGTTTTGTTCAGTTGTATCTATTAATTACTAATAAGCTGTTTGATTTTAGCATTACTGATATAGGCCTATTATTAGTTTATTTATTAACATTTATTTGTTAAGAATATTGAATATTAATAATGTCATTAATTATTTTTAGAAATTATCATCAATAAAAATACAAATAATGGTAAATTAAAATAGTAATTATATATATTTTATTTGTATTTCAAATTACAAAAACATGACTTTATTAAAAATGACTAAATAAAAAAGTCTCAAACTGCATTCCTGGAGGGCCGCAGCTCTGCTCAGTTTTACTCCAACACTAATCAAACACATTCCCTCCAGGAATTGAGACCACTGAATAAATCTGAAATAAAAATAAAAATATAATTACTATTTATTTTGATATCATTAATATTTATTAATAATATAATATATAGTAATATAAATGCATAATTATTATTGAATATTATTTATTTATAAATTTTTATGCAGAATTGTTTTGTTAAATTGTATTGATTAATGTTTAATTCTTCAGTAATTCAATCTACTGTAAATGTTTCCTTGGCAGCTGGATAAAATAAATTACATTTATATGAACGAACAAATCAACATATTAATTAATTATTATCTCATATAATGCTCAATTAAATTTGGTATGCACGTAAATGAGACTCTTATCGAGGGTGAACTGTATGTAAATAATTTACTAAAGGCTTTAGGGGATTATTTTGTTATAAATATTGATTTCACAGATGGCTCTGCTTACCATTATTCAGAAGCAAGGACTCTTACAATGAAACAAAGGCAGGCTCTTATTCTAAATTTAGCCTTTTATCTCTCATCCAAACATGTTTCCCGTCGTAATAAATAACTCCTCGCTCGTTTCCCTTTGATACATAGAATCATAAACCATAAGGAAACCTAGAAGCATCTATTCAACAAACAGCGCACTGCGTTCCTATTGGCCTAGAAAAACAACATCCGTTGCTTTCGTCAACCAAACAGCGGAGAAGCCTATGAGAAAAACAACAGCCTACCAACTATCAACCAATCAGTGGATAGATTGACGGAGCGTCAGCCAATCAGCAGCAACCGGTGGACAGGCGGCTTGAGAGCTGGTTCTCCGGGCGCTGGAGGGTGGGGTGCGAACGGAGACGCGCAGCTGGTTTGGTCGGATTTGCTGTTGAGTTCACGGGTGAGTCGAGCTTATATCAGGCGCTGTCTTTAAACTGTTAATGTGATCTCTTATTTGGAGAGTTTGGGATTTGCAGGGGCAGGACCGAGCCTGTAGGAAACCATTGAGTTTTGTTTGATTTAACCGTTAAGTTCAAAGATCATGAAGGCTGTTTAGCTTGTTAGCGTAGCAGCAGCTGTTCTTTCATTAACCCTAACCCTAACTGTCACATTATGTCTTTTCTGATGGCGTGATTAATAAATGTATAATATCACTGACTCATATTTGTGCTGTTTTGTTTTTGTTTAATCGTTTTGTTCCCTTTAATATATTATTAAGTTGTTAATTTGATAAACACACTTCCTGCTCCTTGGAGAAATGGATTGAATGGGGTTTGGTGACAAGCAAGGTGCAATATGTGGACGAAATACCCAACATTTATGTACGCGTTGAACATATATTTGTATAAAATATAAAGGTGCCTGCAAATACTTGTGAGGAGAAACAAGCCAACAAAAGGCAATTGAACTGACTGGTGCCATTGAAATGCAGTAATCTGCAACACAACCAGCTTAATGGGATAGTTTACACACAAACAACAACAAAAAAATAAAACTTCTGTCATCATTTACTCATTGTTTTAAACCTTTAAGAGTTTCTTTCATCTGTTGAACACAAAGGAAGACATTTAGAAAAATGTTGGAAACCTGTAACCATTGACTTCCATAGTATTTGTTTTTCCTACTATTGAAGTCAATGGTTAAGGATTTTCAGCTTTCTTCAAAACCTCTTATTTTGTGTCCAACAGATGAAAGAAACTCATAAAGGTTTGGAACCACTCGAGGGAGAGTAAATACTCATTTTTGGGTGAACTATCCCTTTAATGACTGCAGGTTTAACATTTTTAGTGCTGCTTTAGGAACTTGTATAAATCAGGTCCAAAGGTCTGAGATCACTGGTAAAATGCTTTACATTCTGGACTATGCTACTTTTCTGTATCATAATTATAATCAGCATTATACAATTTATAATGTACACAACAAAAGTAAAAGTGCTGTTTTTTATTTGCATTATTGAAAAATGAACTACAGCGTACAGCATTGGCAAAAAAAGTTTAAAGTCTGCATGAACCGGAAGCTGTGACCATTTTTTTAAATATTGTGATGCAGTTCCTAGAGAAACAGAATATTAAATGAGAAAAAAAGTGGGTGTGACTTGTTTTTTTTTTTTTTTTTCTTGGTTTTTTTTTTACTGCAAGCTGATTGGATGTAGTAAAGTAGGCGTTTCATTCGGACAAATCAGGAAAAAGGGTTTTGGGAGAGTTATTACAACCTAACAGACTCCTCCTCTTTACCATTTTTGTTTGTTGTCATAGCGCTGTCAAAACTGACAGCTGGAGGGGCGTGGCTAACTATGTTAGTCACGCCCAATACCTGAGACAGATGTAATCTGAGAACTGAAAACAATCAGGAAATTTTCAGATTCCAATTTTAGGCAAACTTTTTTTGTCTTAATGACATGCACTGATGAATTGTTGCCCCCAAAACTAGCAACGTGATCTAACAAAATCAATATGATTAGTTTTGATTTCACGTGTACTTTAAAGCTTTTAGTTCAAAATGTCGTTGAATCCTCTGAACTTTTTATGAACTATTGATTAATGCAGTAATCAATTGCATTATCAGCCGATTGATTTATTGATGCAGCATATGTATATTGCATATGTTTCTTCAGTCTTCAAAGCAGTTTCCTAATGATCTGCGTGAATATGATAGCATTTGAATGCCTGGTATGTTGGAGTAAATACCTTTTAGCTAAAGATTATCTTGAATAACGTCAAAAGCAACGTTATTTATAACTATTATATAAAACATCAACCTTTTTTTACCCCAATAAGATCTTTTCTAGAGCTTGAACAGGCTGAAAATTGAACAGTTAGTTGTGTTTTACTGAAGCAGGAGGAAAGCATAAATAACCTCACTAATGTCATGACCTGGTGGACTGATTTCAGATCATTTATCTCTTTGTTTTGACTCTAAAAAAAACAGGTTTGATTGGTTGGAGAGAGACTGCGTTGTAAAGATGTCACACTACATACATTCACAAGAGCCTTGTTTAAACATGGTCTATTGTGTGTGTATATAATGAATTAAATCACAGCCTTCTTTGCAGTGCAGGGAAGAAAAATGAGCCCCTGGCACGTCACATAAATACCCACATACAGTATCTAGAATTTATAAAGCATCACATACTCATTTTTGGCTTGAGATTTATAGTTTGGGGTCAGTGATATTTTTTTCTTTTTAAATAGTCTATTTTTGCTGACCAGACCTGTCTTTTGTTGATCAGAAATACAACAACAACTGTAATATTATTAAATATTTGCTCACCGGCCACTTTATTAGGTACACCTTACTAGTACCGGGTCGGACCCCGTTTTGCCTTCAGAACTGCCTTAATCCTTCATGGCATAGATTCAACAAGGTACTAGAAATATTCCTCAGAGATTTTGCTCCATATTGACATGATAGCATCATGCAGTTGCTGCAGATTTGTCGGCTGCACATCCATTATGTGAATCTCCCATTCCACCACCAAAGGTGCTCTATTGGATTGAGATCTGGTGACTGTGGAGGCCGTTTGAGTACAGTGAACTCATTGTCATGTTGATGAAACCAGTCTGAGATGATTCATTACACCACCACCTCCACTAGCCTGAACTGTTGATACAAGGCAGGATGGATCCATGGTGTTATTGACACCAAATTCTGACCCTACCATCCAAATGTCGCAGCAGAAAAAGAGACTCATCAGTCCAGGCAACGTTTTTTTCAATCTTCTATTGCTCCAAAATGAGACAATAGAAGATTGAAAAAACGTTGTGAAGCCTGTGCGAATTGTAGCTTCAGTTTCCTGTTTTTAGCTGACAGGAGTGGCACATGATTTGATCTTCTGCTGCTATAGTCCATCTGCCTTAAGGTTGGACAAGTTGTGTGTTCAGAGATGCTCTTCTGCAGACCTCGGTTGTAATGAGTAATTATTTGAGTTACTGTTGCCTTTCTATCAGCTGGAACCAGTCTGGCCATTCTCATCTGACCTCTGGCATCAAAAAGGCATTTGCGCCCACAGAAGTGCCGCTCACTGGGTATTTTCTGTTTTTCTGACCATTCTCTGTAAACCCTAGAGATGGTTGTGTGTGAATTCCCAGTAGATCAGCAGTTTCTGAAACACTCAGAGCAGCCCATCTGGCAAAAACAACCATGTCACGTTCAAAGTCACTCAAATCATCTTTCTTCCCCATTCTGATGCTCAGTTTGAACTGCAGCAGATCATCTTGACCATGTCTACATGCTTAAATGCATTGAGTTGCTGCCACGTGATTGGCAGATTTAAAAATTTAAAAAGCAGTTGGACAGGTGTACCTAATAAAGTGGCCAGTGAGTGTATTTATATAATTTAAAATGACTATTTTCTATTTCATTATTTGTACAATTTTAATTTATTCATGTTTTGCAAAGGTGAATTTTATAGTATCATTGTTACCCCAGTCTTTGTTGCATCATTTTCAAGAATTATTATAATATGCGGAAGATTTGTTTTTATGAATGTTCAATTGTAATCAACTGTATTTTGTCTTCCTATAAGGACGATGATAACATTTAAACAGGATGCTGCATTCATTTCATACGTTAGTTGTGAGCAAAAAGTAGATTCATTAAAATGTAGCAGGCCAGATAAGCAGTTTAGTCATGTAATGGAATGTCTGCGTCAACACTTAACATATTTCTGAACTTTTAACTCACTTTTTTCCCCTCGTGTATGAGATAATAGCTAGTATGTATGGAATCTTGTGTGTGTGTCACAGACTAAATAAGGTAATTGTGACTTTGTTTCACAGTTTTGACTTATAAAGCAGTTCTGACTTTATTTCAGATTTCAGATTTTGTGTCTTGCCTTTTGAATTTATAATTTAAAGGTGCTGTATGTCAGTTTTTGACTCTTCTAAAACATTAAAATACTATAATATGTTTGCAGATATTTAGGAAACATGCTAGGTGAACATTCTTGTTTTTCTGAAAAACAATTCTAAAGTCAGATATTCTGCTTTGAAAATGTGCATTATGTGCCAGAACGGCTTTCTTGGTTCTTTTAACCCGCCCAATGCCAGTTTAGCCAATTATATTTCAGCACCCCGGGTTTCCTTCATGGAAAACAGCATATTTCATTCATTCATTCAGTCAGAAAGATTCTCAAAGCATGCGTCTGTGACCAAAATGCAACCTTTGGTGGACAGTAGCAAACTCCGAAATAAGAAGCAGATTCAGAGTTCCACATGAGGTTACAAGCGTAAACATTAGGTGAGCCTGTTACATTGTAACCCCATGTCCTAACAACACGCTACGTGACTAGATTTGCAGTGATAAGCAATTGGACTGTTCAAATTGCTTATCAAATTGCCAAATTGCTTATCACTGCAAATCTCGTCACACAGCGTGTTGTTAGTGCACGTGGTTACTATGTAACATGCTTACCTAATGTTTACGCTTGTAATATTTATATCAATTAATTGATAACCACCCCATGTGGAACTCTGAATCTGCTTCTGATTTTGGTCACAGACACATGCTTTGAGAGCCTTCCTGACTAAATGATTGAAATATGCTGTTTTCCACCCAGGTGACCTGGGGTGCTGAAATATAATTGGCTAAACTAACATTGGGCGGGTTAAATGACCAAAACAAAGACAGACGTTCCAGCACTGAAAACACATTTATGAAACACGTGTTCATGCATTCAGCATTGTTTTTCAGATAAACAAGAATGTTCACTTAGCATGTTTTCCTAAATATCTACAAACATATTATGGTATTTTTATGCTTTAGAAGAGTCAGAAACTGACATGCAGCACATTTAAATGTCTAGAATTGTGTTAAAAATTCAGCATTTCAAGAAAAGTCAGAAATGTGAGAAGTCACTATTACTTTATTGATTTATTATGTTTGTCATCCTGTTTTGAAAACAAGCTTTCATATACATATAGGAAAGAATCCACATCAAAATAATAACTGACATATTTTGGGGATGCAGATGCAGGTCTTTGATTTAAAGGGACAGTTCCCCCAAAAATGAAATTCTATCGTCATTTACTCACCACTTGTTCAGAAAACCTACAAATTTCTTCTGTTCTGATATTTAAAAGAATGTTGATTTCTGGCACTCATGAACTTCCATGGTAGAAAAAATACTATGGAAGTTGATGGGTGCCAGCACCCAGCATTCTTCAAAATATCATCTTTTTTGTTCAACACAAGAAGCTCATAAAGCAGGGGTGTCCAAACTTGGTCCTGGAGGGCCGGTGTCCTGCATATTTTAGTTCCAACCCCAATTAAACACACCTGAACCAGCCAATCAAGCTCTTAAGCTACGGTCACACTGGGCTTTGTGTGTGCGAAATTCTGTCGTGTGGCGCTGCGAAAAGGGGCGGGATTAAACAAGATGATTAGACATTAAAAAAAGCCAGTGATTGCTTCATGTTTTAAATTTCTGCCCAGAGAAGTGCTGTTTTGATCCTCGATTGGTCTCATGCAGTCAAGTGATGCGATTTAGCAGGTTAGAGTTCACCAAGCTTGAACTTTGCACCGCAGCAACCTGCGAAACTTAACGCATGACCCCGCGTTTCCGGTCTGACGCATTCGCGTGCGTATGATTGGAAGTCTATGGGAGGAAAAGTCAAGTGTGACCGCACCGTCAGACTAGAAACTTCCAGGGAGGCGTGTTGAAGGAAGTTGGAGCTAAACTATGCAGGACACTGGCCTTCCAGGACTGACTTTGGACATCCCTGTCATAAAGGTTTAAAACTAAAGAGGGAAAATAAATCATTAATTTTAATTTTTGTGTGAGCTATCCCTTTAAGAGGAAACCCCTGAGGGCTTTGAGGTGTACTACATTCATAAGTATACATAGGGCTGCACGATATTGGAAAAATTTGACATTTCGATATTTTGTTTTGCTGTAATTTGTATTGAGATTATGAATACATTGACCAGATAACTGGAGCATTTCTATTTGGAAATAATTCATTAATTTAGACTGATTGGGAGTATTCTGGAAAATTATTCTGGATTATTATTGGGAGGGTAGAAGTGAAATATTTAACCACAGTATTCAGGTACAGAGACTGAATAATCAAATGCAAAATAACACTGTAGTCTTTGTTGTGTAATTAATTCAATAATTAGATCTTTATTAGTCACAAAAAGTACAATTTCATGTGCCCGAGTACTTTAAACTCTGATGCCCGAATATTTACACATTCACAGACCTTAAAATCACATGCAAAGGATACAGTGCTCAACATATGTACGTACACACCTCACAAATCTCTCTTTTGAATTCATATTTTGAACAGGAAGCTATACAATATTATATTTGTGCAAATATACATTAGATTAGTCCGTACCGAAGCCAAATCTGGAGCTTATCTAACAAAATAATTTACGATAACGGACCAAAACTAGTACACCCAAATTTATATGTTATAGAAAAATATTAAATGCAAATTTACAAAAGAGGAAAAATCAAGAGAAGCAAAAAATGGAGAAATTTAGTTTTGCAGGTTGTAAATTTTTTTTGCTAAATTTTGCTTGAATTTAATTGTATGATCTTTTAATTTCATAAGATGTTTGGTGACTAAAATATTATTTTAATAAATATATCTGTTTAATAAATCTGTTACACTGCCTATATTTACTGAGAAATTGATAAAAATATTCATTTTCAAAATGAGGTGTACTCAATTATGCTGAGCACTGTAACTCCATTATGGTCAAACTCTTCAGTGAATCCAAAAATCTGTGGCTCCTGGTCAACTATAATCCCAATTTATAAACTGAACGACTATTGCACATCTGCAGGTTGCAATACCGATGCTGAAACGATATATTGTACAGCCCTAATACACGCATCATATAAGATCTTTTTATTTATTTCTTTTTCAAAAAAACTTAACAATTTAGGGCAAAATCAATTCCAATGTAATCTTTCACAGACAGACTGGGAAATGTCCAATATACAATGAGTCAAATACTAAGCCATATAATCATCATGTATAAAATAACTTAACAGAAATAATCAACATAGAGTGCAAACATCAAATTGGAACTTTGTAAGGGGTTAAATAAAACCATATTCATTAAACAAATCATACCATTTTTGAAGCTTTTGTTATTTTTAAAGTGTCTGTATAGGTGCTGAACTCCTTTTTAAAGACAGTCAGATGAGGAGCTGTTTTTATTTAAGTTTTCATTTATGAATGAGGAATTTTAGACTGGTAATCAGTTTTGTTGTTCAGATGTACTCCAAATTGTCCCAACAAATAGATGGAAACAACGAAATGCATTGTTTTATCCAGCTGCCCACGTCAAACCAGAAAGATTTAACCAAATTACTATGAAAAATCTTAAAACTTCAAATGATGTACTTAGTAGTCAAAGTTACTCTGGCTGAAATGTGAAGCACCCCTCCCAAAGTCACATGACTGCAGTTCCGCGACTCACCTGAGAGGTCGCTCTCGAGCAGAAGACACATCCATACAAACACACACACACACACACACACACACATATATACATTTACTCGGGATTTACACTGAGAGCAAGCAGGCAGACGGCAGGGAACAGCCCCGACGTCCCTTTCCTCGTCCTTTCGAGTATTTCACAGAGCCAAATGCCCGGTCCGACCCAAGCTCTGTCCCCCAATGGAGAGAACAACAACGACATCATTCCGGACAACAACGGCACCAACATCATTCCCTACAGAAAGAACACAGTGCGGGGAGAGCGCGCCTACAGGTACACCGCTGCTATTACCATCCGCCGGCCGCTTACAAAGAAAACCAGCGCTTTATCCGAGCTTCAATCAATGCATTTAGCATAAAACATCACAATCGGGCCGTTTTTATCCATGCACTCCCAATCACACTCACATTATGGCTGCGTTATATCCAACGGAGGGGCTTTTCCTGTGGCAGCTATGGCGTTTCCCCCGATGGTGCAACCCTTAAAAATCAAATTAAACGCTTTTTGTCGTATGCTTTCATTCTTTGGGCGTTTTCTCCAAATGTTTGTCGAATAATTTAGGATGGATACGAGCTGGGATGTGCGCTGACAGACTGCTTTCCCAGGTTTTGACAGTGCATGGCCTGTATGTTCACTAAGCAGTCAGCCATTGCGTACTCTAATTCATTCCATCTCATCCCCAAATATGTGTGAAGATTAACGGCGTGTTGTGCATAATAGCGGCTGATACCCTTTGGATGTGTGAAAAATGTGATTGCATGCGTTTTATGGGTCTGGAAACATGTTTTGGGCTGATGGCTTTTGTTGACACTGATTTTGTTGGCTGCTTTTTCCCTCCCCCTTCATTCCAGCATCTCACTAAACTGTTTATCTTAACTGCTAAATTTAGACGAATCTGCTATTTAAGCACAACGCTAATGTCTGGTGTGTTTAAGCTTATTAAAGTCATGGGAAATTATTAGGGAGGAAGATTTGTCATCCTGGAGGGATTTTAAGGGAGATTTATATAAGAGATGTGGCTTTTTCTTGAGGGATTCAGTTCATCATTGATGTGAGGAGAGGATGTTCTGGGAATTCATAAGGAATGGGGTTGATGTAGTTGATCTTTTTATTGGCGGTGATTTAATTTGGTTGATTTCATTAGGTTATTTTATTATACATGTTGTGCGGTGATGTTTATAATCTAATATTGAACAGATAAAAATGAATTGCATAAGAATAAATACAAGACAATTTTACAAGTGGTGGCACAAAATATTTGGTGTATTATTAACCCTAATTTTCTTGTCACAAAAGTTTCCACCCAATAAAAATGTGGGTCAAAATGTGTGTGGTGAGTATTACGATGTGAAAGATTGATGTGTTTACATTGTATTTGTGGATGTGTGTTTGAAAACGTAATGTTCTGTAGGGAATTTAGTAATTGTTTAAGGCCATTTGGTGATTTGTATCACACAACAAAAGTGGTGGCACAAAAGATTTGTTGTATTATTAACCCAATTTTTCTTACCACAAAGTTTCCACCGATTAAAATGGTGTTTTGTGCAGTGATGGAAAGAGTACTGAAAAAGTACCATTACTTGCCCAAAAATGTATTGCGAGTAAAAGTATTTGTTGTAAATATTACTCCAAGTATACATAAAAAGTAGGCCTTTTAAAAGTGTGTATTAAGTATTACGATGTGAAAGATTGATGCATTTACATTGTATTTGTGCATGTGTGTGCAAACGTAATATTCTGTAGGGAATTTTAGTGATTGTTTAAGGCCATTTGGGGATTTGCATTGCACAACAAAAGTGGTGGGACAAAAGATTAGTTGTATTATTACCCCTAATTTTCTTGCCACAAAGTTTACACCCATTAAAATTGTGTTTTGAGCAGTGTTGGGAAGAATACAGAAAAATCTAATTCAAGTAAAAGTACCATTACTTGCCTCATAAAATGTAGTGCAAGTAGAGTTAAATTATCTGCTATAATAAAGCTATTACTCAAAATATAAGTAAAAAGTAGGCCTTTTACAAAGTGTGTAGTATTACGATGTGAAAGATTGATGCGTTTACATTGTGATTGTGCATATGTGTGTGAAAACGTATTATTCTGTAAGGAATTTACTGATTGTTTAAGGCCGTTTGGTGATTTCAGTCCTCATACTAGGCTTGGGCGGTAATACGGTATTATGGTATACTGAGCGATCTAAAAATAGAAACAATATTAGTTTCAATACTGTTATAAAACAATGCACCTATAGGAGACAAGGATTAAGTGTAATTCATAGTAATGCGAACTAGGCAATTTAAAAATTATCTGAGACTTGCGTCATAATTTTTTATTATGCAGAGTAATACTGTATACTGAGGTAAAATAGGGAGGAGGGTTGACTGTATCAAAATTTGGATACCATGACCCGTCTCTCTGTCAATACGTGTTTTATTACATGGGAATCATAGGACTTATTATTCTACTTAGCCAATCAAATAGAAAAAAATAAATAAAATAAAGTAGTGACTTCTGGTTGAAGGAAAATATTGGAGTAAAAGTACTGATACAGTGCTAAAAATGTACTCTAGTGAAAGTAAAAGTACACATTTTTAAAATTACTTAGTTACTTAATACACTGTAAAAATTCTGGGTACACTATTTAATTATGTTTTCTCAACACAAATCAATTAAGTTACAATAACAATTTAAAGTGGATTAAACATAAAACAATTGAGTTGTCCCCAAAAATATCAAGAGTTGTGTTTCAGCTCATTTTGAATAAATTGTTTGAAAAGGCAGCAAAAAAAAAAAATCATGTTTTGAGTGTAAAATTCCTGAGAACAACTACTCAGTTACAGTAATTTGAGTGTTTGTAATTTGTTACTTTACACCACTGTTTTTCTTTTTTTTTGTTGCTAAATTAAGTTCTGCTTTAAATCCTATTGTCAGATTTTAAAGGGCACAGACATTAGCATAAAACAACAAAGCTCAAGTCTAAAGCAATTTTTCCACTAAAACAATTGTATAGTTGCTCCAGTTTGGAAAATGACTATACTTTAGCACATATTAAAAATTCAGTACGTATTGATTTGCTTAAAATATTAGTATTGACTGTGGGGGGTGGGGGGGATTCTCATCCAGAATCACAATTCTGCAAACACAAAACACAACTCAATTGCTTGTGTTTAACATTGCGGAGTTTTCTCTGTATGTCTATAACACTATTTACATGGCCGTTACCTGTAGTTGACATCAGGATCGCGTTACACTGTGTTTGTGGATAAAAACCTGCTATGCAAAGCGCTTTTAGAGAGTAAAGTTGGTAATATGTAAATACTGGCTCTCTGGTTGGATCAGTTTAGTTTGGATTAACATATTCAAAACCAAAATAATTTGCAATCGTATGATTTTATATGTTTAAAGTGGCCCATTTTGATTTCATCCTATTTGATTTCACTTTCACACAGATGTTTGTTGACGTAAAAGAAAAGTGCAGGATTATTCCCTTAAGAAAGAAGTGATTCTTTCTCTCTGGATCAAGTCATCAGTAACTCTGGTTTTACTTGTAAAAGCCCAGCGTAGGTTTATAAACATTGACCCTCAAACACTGTGGTTGTAACTGAGACTGGAGGAGTTTGTGTTGTCAACATGTTGATAAGAATTAGGTTTTTTCTGTGCTGCCGCAGCAAATCCATTTGACCCCACATGACTTGTGCTAAATGATTTTCACTGGGTTTTTGCTTGTTACTCTTTCATTGATTATTACACATTTATTAGACTTATGTAATGAAAATAGTTTGGAATACTAAGAAGACGTTAACACTTTGCAATGTGCTACTTTTCTATTATTTTTCTATGTCAAAATGTGCAGAAAACAAACAAGCAAGCAACACTTGCTCAAAGATTTATTCAAAGTAACATTTTATTAGACATAATCCACATAGAAAGTCACAGCATATTTAATAAAATTATAACCAATGAATAAACCAATCACCATGCGTAATATAACAAGCAATTCTCACACAAACACCCTTCATTACATCCATCATTAGAAATAACATTTAATAAAGTAAAATAATTAATAAAAATAATCTGCCTTAATTAAAACATATACAACATTAAATAATGCTGTATCATTTAATCCACTGGGTGTTAGAGTTTGTCCTATGCATCTATCGCTTCTTTATGTGTGCTGAGTTTGAACTCATTCATTGGTTTTCTATGAAAATGTACTTGACTGATGTACTGTTAAGGCTGATTTATGCTTCTGTGTCAAGCGCACACGTATGCTCCGGCGCAGCGGTCGCATAGACTTTGCCGTGACTAACGCCGAAACTGAAGAGCACCTCTCAAAAAATGTAACTACATATCGCAATGATGCTTATCGCAAGCTCTGTGATTGGTCGACTTGGTAGTGGTGACGAGTGTGGGCGGTGCTGAGAGCCGTGAACCCGATGGAGCAAATGTTTACAAGTGTCGAGTCCTGTGAAGGAGCTCCAGATGTTTTGTGCTTACCTTATGATTAATGTTGTTGCACGTCTACCGGTTCCTGACTCGGGATGAGTGAGTTTTAGCTACTTGTACATTTAAGGTAGTGTTCAGAAAAAACAAAAAACCAGCGAAAAAACTCGAGACAGAGGAACATAACCTACTGCCAGCTAGTGTTTCGGCAACACAAACAGCATGTAGAAGTATAAATGCACGGCTGCACACAAGGTAGGCGTCATGACTTGGCGATCACTCGACGCAGAAGTATAAACCAGCCTTTATGCTCACGTCTTTTTGCAGCTTATCAATGTCAACTCCAAAGCAGTGGACCCAGGGCTTAATTTGGGCATCATTTTACCAATCCCCCTCTTCAACTGCCTTCCTTTCCTGTCCACTGTTAACTTTCACTTTCTTCCGCGACTCTCCAATCCTCTTCACAATCATTCACAACACCCCAATCCCGCTCACTTTTGTCCGCGACACCCCTTCGCCATCCAATAAACAATGAACAGGATTGGATTGGGTCAGTTCAAGCAAAGATAATACTGAAAGTATGTACCAAATGCTGATATTTACTTACAGTAGTTATACACATTTGGGAAAATAGTATATATATATATATACATAAGTTAAAAATATATATTAATAAAACTTATGCAATCTGCACTCCGAAATAAAGTACAAAGACTGCCACCTGGTGGTTCAAAGAGAAAATTTATTGATAAATGCTAATTTTATGTCATTTTGCTCACATGGATAATTGAATATTAATCAGATGATGTCATTACGCTGCTGTGCCGTCAGCCAATCGTTGCATTGCTGATCATGATTTCGAGGATCGATAGATCAGTCGTTCACAACACACGCAGCGACCTCAAATCAGTTCTTCCAGACATTTTAATCTGATTTGCGAACTTGTTTGACGAACCAAATTAGCCAGAGATCAGTTATCAAAATTAACAGATCCAGGATCTGCTAAATCATCTTAGATCATTTAAGCGACATACGAAGAACGAACCCCTGGTGTCATCTTCATCATCCTGGTAATGTAGATGTTGGACTGAAGAAACTGATATACATTTACACTGATGAAGGGCAGAGGGGGTTTTACTGCCTCTCTACACCTCCTTTTCTTCGTGTGTTCAATACTTTTTCCCTGCGTCATTTCATTTTATTACACTTAACTTAATTTGTAAGCTAACTAGATTTATTTTCTTTGCATATATGGATTACTTTGAGTGTTACTAACATCCGGTGAAAAATTAAAGTCAGCAGCACTTTTAGAAATCTGCTCAATATCTATATTCCTCACTGTATATTGCATATATTATTATCGTAATAATGATAATTTTGTGATATATTGTGCTGTATTAGTTATGCTAATGTTTGTGTGTGTCTGCTCCACAGCTGGGGGATGGCGGTCAACGTTTACTCTACCTCAATCACCCAGGAGACGATGAGCAGGCATGACATCACAGCCTGGGTCAACGATCTGCTCTGTCTAAACTACACTAAAGTGGAGCAGCTGTCGTCAGGTATGTGAAGCTCCAGACTTAAACCAGCGCTGATGCTCATTAGACACAAAGCAATAATCCCGCAGGATTTACACCAGGGCTTCTGCTCGCTGATCATCTGCTCTGCTGTAGAGCTGCTGCTGTACCTTTGAGGATTGCTGTGACATAAATGCGCTTGTTTGTTTGTCTGGTCCGTAAAGCAGATGTCAATTATGAACCTGGGAATTGAGTTCGGTTTAGCGCAGTAGTTATCATCATCTTACTAAACATGGGCCACACTTTACAGGATGGTGGTGTTGATGTTTTTAAACATTTATCTCTGGAAAGAATTTTAAGTTGCAAGACATTTATCACACTGAAAAATCAAATGTTTTTAATGTAAAATGTTTTATTTATTTATTTATCTATATATTTATTTATTATTTTTTTATTACATTTTTGTAAATTTATTTATCTATGTATGTATTTATTTATTTATTTATTTATTTATTTATTTATTATTTTTAATCTGTGTTTATTTATTTATTCTTTATTTATCTATGTATTTATTTATCTATGTGTTAATTTTTTTGGTCATTATCTATCTATGTATTTATTCATTATTTGTCTATTTATTTATTTATTTATTTATTTATTTATTTATTTAGTTATTTATTCATTCATTCATCATTTATCTGTGTATTTTTTTATCTATTTATTATTTATCTATGTATTTATTTATTTAGCTATCTATTTATTTATTTAATTATTTATTTATCTGTGTTTATTTATTTATCTATTTATTTATTTATTTATTAACAATCTATCTATTTATTTATCTTTATTTATTTATTATTTATTAGTCTATGTGTTTATTTATTTATCTATTTATTCGTTATTTTTCTATGTATTTATTTATATTTTTATTTATTTATTTATTTATTTATTTATTCATGTATTGCTTATTTATCTATTTATTTGTTTTGTCTTTATCTATTTATTTGTTTTGTCTCTATCTATTTATTTGTTTATGTCTTTGTTTATCTATTTATTTGTTTATCTATGTGTTTATTTATTTATCTTTTTTTGTATCATATCTTCTTGAAATATAAAGTTGTTGTTGTTGTTGATATGCAATATGCTTTTATCTATATTAATCTTTCCATGAAGTTGCCAAGTTGCTGATGTGGCAATAAATAAACAAGCACAAACAAACAAATAAAAAAAGGACAGTCCCATTAGTTAACATTAGTTACTTAAATTGAATATTTGCTTTAAAAATGACCAATTTCTTACAGTATTCTTTAATATTTGATAAAATAAGTTATTAAAAAACACAATTCTGCAATGTTGGTATCATCTCATTGTCTCAGGTCAGTTAAATTAATATTAACAGAAACTTTAGTTATTTTTAAAGGGATGATTCACTCAAAATTAAAGTCAAGAATGATTAAATGATGACCAAGAATTAAAAGTTTTGGGTGAAATATCCCTTTAAGGTGTTCTTGTGTGTTTCATGTATTTGATATATGGTTATTATAATAAATAATGGATAATTACATGCAATTAACTCCAACTTTACACCGCAGTCTAACCCAAGCATACAGTAAGTACATGTAATTAATTAATATTACCATGTAGTTAAATAAAAAGTTAGACTCTAACAAGGACATCTTAAAAAAAGTGTGGACATATCCTTTGGTTTTAATGTGTATTCACAGCTCACAATTTGTTTTAATTTAGCAATTTAGCTATTCAATTACACAACAACATTTTAGGAGCCTGAAAACAAGTCTCATTCTTTTGAATGCAATACTTTTTGTATATAGTGTGAATTAAGTCATTTTATTTTTAGTTAATGTTAACTAATGGAATCTTCAGTCTTGACCATGTCTACATGCCTAAAGCTGCGGTCACACTGAGCATTTCTCCCCATAGACTTCCATTCATACGCAGGCGAATGGGTCAGACCGGAAACGCAAGGTCATGCGTCAAGTTTCGCAGGTTGCTGCGGTGCAAAGTTCAAGCTTGGTGAACTCTGACCTGCGAAATCGCGTCACTTGACTGCGTGAGACCAATCAAGGATCAAAACAGGACCTCTCTGGACAGAAATTTAAAACATGGAGCAATCGCTCACTTTTTTTAATGTCTAATCATCTTGTTTAATCCCTCCCCTTTTCGCAGCGACGTAAGACAGAATTTCGCAAGCTCAATCTCTAGTGTGACCGCAGCTTAAATGTGTTAAGTTGCTGCCATGTGATTGGCTGATTAGAAATTTGCGTTAACAAGCAGTTGGACAGGTGTACCTAATAAAGTGGCCGGTGCGTGTATATTCTAACAATATACTCCAAAATAATAATAAAAAAAAAAATACAATGATTTGTATGCTGGGCACCATCTGTGTTACTCATTGTTACTACCAAAACATATTGATTTGTATAGTATGTTATATAAACTGGTTGTTTTTAATTTGCTGCTTATTGTGATTGTATAAAGGATTGGTATCAGCTCCACCAGTTTCTGTAAATGATGATGAATCCAATAATCGTCAGCTAGGGAACAGTGGATGTGTGTGGATAAACATTTGTGTGGTTCAGCATGACATCACACTGTGCCTTAATTTAGTTGAGCCCGAGCACAGGTCTGAGCAGGGGTATTTAAAGACACTCGGAGACACTGAATATCCTCTGGAAGGAGTCCAGAAGACATCGATTTACATGACGCTGTATACTTGCATCCTCTGAGTCAAATGGATCTCCCTTTAAGTGCCCTTGTTTTATTTCCTCTGATTGAGCAGATTAGATCTACTTCACTGTAAATTAGGCTGGAACTCAATCTGTCCTGAAGAGTGTCTTGATGTTAGTGTGTTCAGGATTTCCGCTGGGTCCTAAATTTCTAAATCACACTTTTAGACCTCAAAAAAAATCTCAAATTCACTCAAGTATTTTGTTCTAGACCTGGGGTGGGCAAACTCGGTCTTGGAGGGCTGGTGTCCTGCAGAGTTTTGCTCCAACACTAATCAAACACACCTGACCGTGCTAATCAGTGTCTTCACGATCACTAGAAATCTATTGCTGAGTCCCAATTTGCATACTATCCGTCCCAAGTAGTATTTTAAAGTAGAATTGGTATGTCCCAAATCGTAGTATGTTGAAAAGAGTATGCCAAAGATTCCCGTATGGTTTATTATTTCCGGTAAAAACTCGAAGTGTAGAAGGGTCCATACTCTAACGGCTGATATTGCCCACAATACATTGCGCGTAGGACGTGAATTCGATTTAGAACTACAAACACGGATGAAAAGTGTAAACAAACTACAAACATGATGGACGCGCGAGACCAACCGTCAAGCAGAGAGTCTTCGGTAAAGATGTTTGTATGACTGTTAATTAATATCTAGCCCACTGGAACATGTTTAAATCACGTTTTCTGTGTTATATTTCATCTCCAACAACAATACTGAACTTATATAAAGACATGTTTGGACATTAACGTCTGAATGCAGAATTATCCAAACACCTGAGGAGATTTCTCAGCATGAAAGACTCGTGAATGGGAGATTAACCTGCTGCTTCTCCAATAAGGTGGGAAATTAAATATGAAAGAAATGTGGAGGATGTGTGGATGATTGACAGGGCTCATAACTAAGCAACACGATCTGTTAACGAGGAAGTAGTATGTCCCAAAAGCTTGCATACTCTTCTGTTACACACTCAAAAGTGTGTACTTTTTTCTTCACAAAATAAGTACATACATTTAGGGTGTATTAGAAGTATGCAAATTGGGACGCAGCATATAAGTAGGTGTGTTTAAGTAGAGTTGGAGCTAAACTGTGCTGGACACCGGCCCTCCAGGATTGAGTTTACACACCTCTGTTTTACACTGGAAAAAAAAAAGATTTATTGAATTTACTACATCTTTTTTTAAGGTAACTGGTTGCAAGCAATTTATATGGGCTGAATTTAAACAAACTACTTAAGTTGAACGTTACTAAATTGTATTTGTTTGTTTAAATTCAGCTGAAGTGTAAATTCAGCCAAGTGTAGATTATATTTAATAAATAATTCAACAGACATGAGTGAATAATTGCACTTATACTATGGTTTCTACACTTAAAGACATCGCTCAGATGTTGTATATCAGACATTTGTCAGGTTTTATTGTCCTCAAACTGCTGTGTGTGTTGGACTACTTTCTTACACATCTCTTCCAAAGCCTTCAGTTGTGTTTTAATGTGATTTTTGACTCCTAGATGTGAAATAACTTGAGAGAGTAGTGATATGTGAAGTTGTAATGTGGTCAAAACCTGTTTAGAACTACTTTAGCTGTGTGTTTATTTGAAGATAATAGACCCTTTTAACACTTCCTGGTTCCTCAGTTGCAGAAGTCGTCATAGTTGGGGAAAACGTGAATGCAAGAATACAACAAATAATTATTATACAATCTTATTTGCTCAAGTATTAAAAGAAAAACTCCACGATGATGCTATAAAGACTTTCAGAAAAAGGAAAAAATAGTGTGAGACTGATGACGGCAGCCAGAGGAGAGAATAACGTCAAGTTTGCTGTCCTGTCCCATAGACACTGCATTAGAAACGCCTCACAGAAGCGATGATTCGTTTTTTGTAATTTGAAGCAAAGATGATATAAGACATGCATAAATACATATAAATATACATACGTCTTTTAAAAAATCAAGATATTTAACAAACTTTAAAGGATTTAAGATGCTGATGACCGTTAAACACGTCATAATAGGCTTGTGAAAAGGGTCCATTGCACACCTTAGAATGTTCAACAGGCAGTCAGACTCAAGCACTCAACTGCTCTGTAGTATAAATGATTTTAGACTTGTTTTGGTTTTGTTTTGATGCCATGGTGTTGCAGTTCCCTTTTTCACTAGTCCAGCACTGTGAAACCCAACATGTTAAGGTAACTCGCGCTCTTTGAGGAAACCGATTACATTGAACTTATTTGTTTAAAACTTAAAATGAACTTATTTCATTTGAGTCCACATATAGTTCTATTAAGGTGACACAGTGGCGCAGTAGGTAGTGCTGTTGCCTCAAAGCAAGAAGGTCGCTGGTTCGAGCCTCGGCTGGGTCAGTTGGCTTTTGTGTGTGGAGTTTGCATGTTCTCCCTGCGTTTGCGTGGGTTTCCTCCGGGTGCTCCGGTTTCCCCCACAGTCCAAAGACATGCGGTACAGGTGAATTGGGTAGGCTAAATTGTCCGTAGTGTACGAGTGTGTATGGATGTTTCCCAGAGATGGGTTGCGGCTGGAAGGGCATCCTAGGGCAAACTAGATAAGTTGGAATAATAAAGGGACTAAGCCGAAAAGAAAATGAATGAATGAATGAATGAATGACTAAAAATTCAATTAAAGGGTTGGTACACAGTGTAATTTTAAGGCTTGGTTGTGTTTATAAGATGCAAAGCAATGTGTGTTCATGCTTAATTTCTAGAAAATCTCGTTGTTATTTTTTTCATATATCTTTGATTATATACAGCTACTCAGCTAACATGAACACGACTGTCATATTTCCTTGTTCCTCTGAAAGGCCCGCCCTCAAGAGGCTCTGATTGGTCAGCTAACATCAGCTCCACGTCACCACATCACGCACGTGCATTTGCGCTGTGTAAACAGAGAAGCTGTTAGCAGTGTTAGCTGCCTGAATCAGATAGAAAATGTAGAGGACACAGCTGAACCTCACGCCTGCTCTCTAAAATAAAAAGTGTCTTTCAAATATTCAGAATAAGCATGTGTAAGTAATATAAACTATTTCATATCTTTTGCGAGGTCGTTCTTTGAGATGTTGAACGCAGGGATAGCGGCCGCATAGAGAGACACTGCAGCGCTGGTGAAGAATGTGTGTGTGTTTACAGCGGTTTTATAGATAAATATTAATTTGTAGCTAAATTGTTAGCGGTGCCAAATAGCATTTCTCGTTGTTTACGTCCTCGCTACAACATACTGTTAGACACTGTGCATGTAATAGATTAATTTTAACAAATAAAAACACTTACAGGTTATGGCTCACAATCCACAGCTTCGTCGGTTGGAGGGGTTTTAGCTGAATCCAGCACTGAACTGAGAGAAATTGTGGAAGTTCTCCCTTGTCAAATGCTAGCTATATATATATTTATAATTCTCTGGAACTTAAATTAAACTAAGCTCTTCTCTCTTTGTGTCGTGTCCTTTGGAAGCCCAAATACAGAAACAGAACAAGCTCTGTGGAAATAGCAGCATTTGAATGACATTTTAGCTTTCTCTGCTGTAATATTACAGCGCCTCTGGCCACGCCCCTTTGCTGCGCAGGGTGTGTGCGCGAGGTGAATGCACATAACCTGAAGCATTTGTGATCTTACTAACCCGGATGTATTTTTTTGTTGTCCCCAAACTTCTTTCGCTTTAGGCTTTGCTAAGCGAACTCTGTAAAAGCCAACGTCTCCCTTTGACGTCCTCAATTAAATGATAATTCCAAATATTCCAATCCAGTTTTATAAAACAATTTTCTCTTGATATTATGAGAAAATTGTACTTCTTGTCAGAAAAGTAGCTAATTTGTTTCAATTCATAGGATTTCTTTCATACAAATATATACAATTTTTGGAATAGGCGTGTCCCCAAACCCCACCCCTAATCTCAACCATTATTGGAGGTTAAGTAATTCATACTAAAATGTACAAACAAGATTTTACAACTGAAAATGTAATGAAACTATATTAAACAAGTAAATAAGGTGTTTCGCATAACATTTAAATAAAGCAATGCAGTGGTGACACGGTGGCTCAGCAGTTAGTTGCCTCAAAGCAAAAAGCTTGCTGGTTCGAGTCCCGGCTGGGTCAGTTGATATTTCTGTGTGGAGTTTGCATGTTCTCCCCATGTTGGCATGGGTTTCCTCCGGGTGCTCCGGTTTCCCCCACAGTCCAAACACATGCATTACAGGTGAATTGGATAAACTCAATTAGCCGAAGTGTGAATGAGCGTGTATGTATGTTTCCCAGTACTGGGTTGCAGCTGGAAGGGCATCCGCTGTGTGAAACATATGCTGAATAAGTTGGTGGTTTATTCCGCTGTGTCGACCCCTGATGAATGTGAATGAAAGCAATGCAGTCTTAATGGTCATAGGTCAGTCAGAAGTTTAACCACAGGCTGTTCGAGTTGTTTAATATAGTCTATTTTGAGTTCGCACAACTTTTACTCTTTAGTGTAATGAACTTGAAGTAATATTTGATGTAAATCAAATATAGCTTTTAGCTTCTGCGCCCCTCACTGCTGGAATCAGCTTTCAGAAATGATCAGATGTGCTCCAACATTAGGCACGTTCAAATCAAGACTGAAAACACATCTGTTTAGCTTTGCCTTTACTCAATGAGCACTGTACTACGTCCGACAGATCGCACTATTCTATTTTTCTCTTCTTTTTTATTCTTTTATAACACATTTTATCTGTTTTTATGCTTATTTATTTTATTTTTTTTACCATTTTTTTATTTGTTTTTATTTCTCTTATACTTGTTTCTTTTATTCCTGTTTATGTAAAGCACTTTGAATTGCCACTGTGTATGAAATGTGCTATATAAATAAACTTGCCTTGCCTTGCCTAAATATACTTGTCACAATTTATACAATTGTAATTTGCAGTATTATAACTACAAATGAGTCCTACATTGTAATATTGGTGTCAAAAACTAAATATTTTGAGGAAAGCTTGAAACCTGTAACCATTGACTTCAATATATTGTCGTTTTTCCTACTATGGAAGTCAACTTCAGGGTGAAAATCAAATAAAAATTAAACAAACCAAATTAAAACTTAAATATTTTTTTGTGTGTGAACTATACCTTTAAATGTAAAACAGGCCTATAATGAGTCAGATCTATTTTAATCAATATCTGGGACACGTCGTAGGCCACCTTAAAGGTATAATTCACCCAAAAATGTAAATGTACTCACTTTTTACGCTCCATCCAAGTGGTTTCGAACCTTTGAGTTTCTTCTGTTGAACAGAAAAGAAGATATTCTGAAGAATGCTGGAAACCTGTAACCATTAACCTCCATAGTATTTGTTTTTCCTACTATGTAAGTCAGTATCTACAGGTTTTCAGCTTTCTTTAAGCATCTTCTTTTGTGTCCAACAGTAGAAAGACATTATAAAGGTTTGGTTTACTCACTTGAGGATGAGTAAATAGTACATTATAATTTTTGGACGAACTTTCCCTTTAATTTAGACCGGTTGTTAAAAGTCTGGCTTAAATGATTTCATCTCTGTGCATTGTTTTCCAGGAGCGGCGTACTGTCAGTTCATGGACATGCTGTTTCCCGGCTGTATCAGTCTTAAGAAGGTGAAATTCCAGGCCAAGCTGGAGCATGAATACATCCACAACTTCAAGCTCCTGCAGGCCTCCTTTAAGCGGATGAATGTTGATAAGGTGAGCCATCAGGGTATTTTCCTCATCCTTTGCTTTAGACATGTGCAGATAATCAGTAAGGCAGAGATAATGAACGTGCATGATGTTGTTATTGTGGACACCTCAAAATACAGTGAATGATTATTTATTATTTAGTCTTATGGAAAGCATTTTAAGAATATTGTATTGTTAGTGATGCTTGTGACAGCGCTTGAAGACTTAAAAAGCCTATTTATTTTCAAATATTAAGATTTTTTATATTAATCTGACCTACGACTTGTTGATTGAAATAGTTCAGGATTTATTTATTTATTTATTTATTATTTATTTATTTATTTTTATTTATTAAAGGGATAGTTCATAAAAAATTAAAAATGTACTGTTTATTTTTAAATGTATGCTGCTGTTGGTTCTCTTGATTTTACCTCTATGTTTTTATAATTTGCTCTGTTTTTGTATATATATATATATATATATATATATATATATATATATATATATATATATATATATATATATATATATATATATATATACATATATATATATATATATATATATATATATATATATACATATATACATATATATATATATATATATATATATATATATATATATATATATATATATATATATATATATATATATATATACATATATATATATATATATATATATATATATATATATATATATATATATATACATATATATATACATATATATACAAAACACTCTGTCTGCACTCTATGTATTGCACTTTGGTCAGTCTTGTGGCTGTTTTTAAATGTGCTTTATAGATAAATGTACTTGGACTTGAACTCAATATACTGTAAGTTAAAAATGTTGCCAATATTACCAGTTGAAACATAGTTGCAATGAGGTCTTCAAATATATACGGAAAGTCTTAAAAGGGGAATAAATTTCACTGATTCCTGTATTTGAGCAATTCTATGCCAAAAATTCAAATGCAAAAAAGCCAAAATTCAAGTTTTCACCAAAATTCAACCCTTTTAAAGTTTTTTTGTGTAGGCTTGTATTTTATAGTACTGTAAAAACACTCAAGAATGTCTGTCAGTGTTTTCAAACAATTATATTTGATTTACCAAAGTCACTGTTACGTTCGCTTGCAGAGCGTATTTCAGGTATATGTGTGCGTGTCGCTTTATGCGTGTGTTACAGGTACGAACGGCATTGGAGGATCCGCATTTCGTGCTGATGATGTTGCCCACTGACGCTGCATTTAAAAGCAGAGCCCAAACTGCAATAGCGATCTCTCTATCTCTTTCCTTGTCTCGCTCCTTCTCGTTCTTACTCTTTCTATGGGGCTCTGTGAGGACAGTCTCTCTTGCGAGGGCTAGTCTGAGAGAATGTGTTTGCTTGTGAAAGTGTCCAGTTAACTGATATGTTTGAGTGATACCTCAGAGAGGGTGTAGGAGTGAGTAAGTCGCGCGATATACAATACAACACTGAAATTCATCTTTGTATTAGTTCATTAGGTTCAGGAGAACCTGCTGCTTTGTGGATGTTTTGTTTTTAGTTAGAGTAGTTTAGTTAAGACGTTTGGTACATTGAAGATGTTTCTTTTCATGCTTTTCTTTTCATATTTAGTTTAGTTTGTTGCAGCGCTGGACAATAATTCAATATCAATATATATATTTTTTCAATAACGGTGATTTTTAAACTCATTTCCGGTATTTCGATAGAAATTTACATATATAGATTTAATTATATTTATAAGATCTTATTTTTATTTATTTATTTTTTGTATAAAAATATCTGTTGATTATTTTATTTTTATTTATTTTTTGTATAAAAATATCTGTTGATTATTTTATTTTTATTTATTTTTTGTATAAAAATATCTGTTGATTATTTTATTTTTATTTATTTTTTGTATAAAAATATCTGTTGATTATTTTATTTTTATTTATTTTTTGTATAAAAATATCTGTTGATTATTTTATTTTTATTTATTTTTTGTATAAAAATATCTGTTGATTATTTTATTTTTATTTATTTTTTGTATAAAAATATCTGTTGATTATTTTATTTTTATTTATTTTTTGTATAAAAATATCTGTTGATTATTTTATTTTTATTTATTTTTTGTATAAAAATATCTGTTGATTATTTTATTTTTATTTATTTTTTGTATAAAAATATCTGTTGATTATTTTATTTTTATTTATTTTTTGTATAAAAATATCTGTTGATTATTTTATTTTTATTTATTTTTTGTATAAAAATATCTGTTGATTATTTTATTTTTATTTATTTTTTGTATAAAAATATCTGTTGATTATTTCATTTTTATTTATTTTTTTGTATAAAAATATCTGTTGATTATTTTATTTTTATTTTTTTGTATAAAAATATCTGTTGATTATTTTATTTTTATTTATTTTTTGTATAAAAATATCTGTTGATTATTTTATTTTTATTTATTTTTTGTATAAAAATATCTGTTGATTATTTTATTTTTATTTATTTTTTGTATAAAAATATCTGTTGATTATTTTATTTTTATTTATTTTTTGTATAAAAATATCTGTTGATTATTTTATTTTTATTTATTTTTTGTATAAAAATATCTGTTGATTATTTTATTTTTATTTATTTTTTGTATAAAAATATCTGTTGATTATTTTATTTTTATTTATTTTTTGTATAAAAATATCTGTTGATTATTTCATTTTTATTTATTTTTTTGTATAAAAATATCTGTTGATTATTTTATTTTTATTTTTTTGTATAAAAATATCTGTTGATTATTTTATTTTTATTTATTTATTTTTTTATTATTTATTTTTTTATTGCACAACAAGAACAATAGCCTACAAAAAATGAGGAATACAATGTTTGCATTTTTTTTCACATCAAAGGAACAAATCAGTAGACAAATGAAATAAAAGTAAAGTTACAGGGGATATAGAAATTACAAAAAATTTGTATAAGAAAAGGATTCCAAAATTGCATTTTTCTATATATATTTTTCTATATATGTTTCTATATAATGCTTAAGATCAATTTTAAACAAATGAATATTGGACTTATCATTGGACCATTTTTGTTTGTGTACATGGTACTTCCCATATATTATCATTAAATTAATAAACAAATTCTGCTCCAAAGTTTTGTTATTATTGTTGTAAATCAAAAAAAATATCTTTACATGAAAACTGAATTTCAAATTTTGTAAGTTTAAATATAAGATATTCAACATAGAACATCATTTGGGTTTATGTGCATTCAAAAAATAGATGTTTAATCGATTCCTCCTCTAATTCACAAAAAGTGCACGCAGATTCCAAGTCTCTAAAAAAAATTTTTACCACTTCTTTCACTGGATAAATTAAATGTATTAGTTTATATGTCACTTCTTTAACTTTATTGGTGAGACAGTATTTACTAGGTAAGTTCCAATCGTTTTCCCACTCAATTTGCTCAAATAAGGAATTCCAAAAAGATTTGCATTTTAGGCAACAATGTGGTTCTGCATAACTTTTTAATGTAACAATTATTAAATTTATTGTCTATGAATTTCATATCATTGATACTTAACTGATTACTATTTAAAAGATTTGATTCAAAGGATAAATTACCGGATAAGAGCTGAATTTATAAGATCTTATACATTGTATCACTGAATGACGCTCAATGCTCAGCCGTCAGAAAGAGTGTGTTGTCACTTGCATGGTGATGTACATCACAGACACGCTGCTAGCGCTCAGCAATTGGTTAAGCACCTTCGCAGAAGGATGCAAAAGAATTAGTTTATGAGAGAGGAAAGACTAATGCAGAGGTGTGGAAGTGGTTTGGGTTTTTAAGTTCAAGTTTGTTTTTTATTTATTTATTTAAAAAGCACGTTAAAGCTGAGATACAACCTGAAAGACGACAATACAACACTTACTATCACAAGCACTTTTAATCGTTTATTTTACAGACTTATAATATGCTGTTGTTCTATTGGAACTTTCATTCCAAAATGGCCGCCGCGCCATCTAGTGGCTGTTTCCCAAATCGCACGTGAGTGTCGCCTGTTGGTGATTCTACGCTCTTTGGTAATAGTTCGATTAGGGTGTTGACGTGTCTGTAATGCACTTCAATAATGCGACTAAAATCGGCATACTCCACACGTCTTCATACGATTTCTCTTCAGTTCGATTATGACCTTAATCTAATTAAATGAATCAAAAATCGCTGTTTACATTGTTAACTCTTAATCGCATTAAAATCGAGTTATTGGTGTTCATGTAAATGTGGTTAATGAGTACTTTTGATTTAGAAACATTTTGTCACCTTAAAATTATAAGGTTCAAAATTGAGTTATTGACATATTCTTATTAAATGACAACTTATTTACATTATGGGATGTTTTTTATAAGTTGTTTACATTTTAAGACTTAAAAAACAAAAAACAAATGTTACACACGTACTGTCTGCTATGGAATGCAAAAACTTTGAAGCTCAATATCTGAAAATCATTCAGAACGCAGATAAAACCTTATAATTCCAAGGTGGCGGTTTGTTGCTAATCCATCATTGGAAGTTTTTGAGCGATGTAGGGAAGACTTGACTTGGAAAGATTTGTTGCAGATAGGTGAACACTATCGCATTCCTGCAGTGCCAATTTTACATGCCACCTCGATAATGGAGAGGTGTCACATCCATAACCAAGCTTTTTCCTCATAAATGCAAAAATGTCAAATGAAATACAAGGAATCTTTTTGTTCTATAGTGAGCAACTCTTATCCTTTAGATTAGCATTGTTTCTTTTGTGTTTTGCAGTTTAATTCACACAATTTCTACAAAATATGTTGTAAACTGTAAACTAGCAGACTTTTTTTTTGTTACATCCATAAAACATGTTTATTTCCCTCCATTAAATCATAAAACTGTTGACAGATTGGCGTTTTTCTGATCCTATATCTCTGTGGTTAGGTGTTTTGGAGAATATAAATGATGTTTCAATAGTATGTTAACATATACTTTCTCTGTGAATTTGTTTTGCGTTTTTACTGCAAATGTCACATCCATGACGCTGGAATCGCTCATATACCCTGCTTTCAGATTATCCCCGTAGAGAAGCTCGTCAAGGGTCGATTTCAAGACAACCTGGACTTCATTCAGTGGTTCAAGAAGTTCTTTGATGCAAATTACGACGGTAAAGAGTACGACCCGGTGGAGGCCAGACAGGGACAGGACGCCATTCCCCCTCCAGACCCTGGCGAGCAGATCTTCAACCTGCCAAAGAAATCCCACCACGCCGCCAGCTCTCCCACTGCAGGTCTGTTCACCAGCTTGAACACATCATCTATTAATCAGAGTTAATCAAGGGTGTAAAATACTGTCATTAAAGGGACGGTTAACCTAAAGATGGAAATTCTGTCATCATGTACGCATCCTCCATTTGTTTCAAACCTGTTTGAGTTTGTTTCTTCTGTTGAACACAAAGGAAGATGCTTTAAAGAATGTTGGAAAGAACAGCCATTGACTTTCAAAGTATTGTTGTTCCTACTATAGATGTCAGTGGCAATTTTTTAAAACATGCATTAGAATATTTTGTGTTGTCTAACAGAAGCAAAAAAAAAAGTATGAATGGTGAGATTTGTTTGTTTATTTATTTATTTATTTATTTATTTAAATGACTAAATGTAAATTTATGTATTTATTTATTTTAATTAATTATTTGTAATTTTTATTTAATTTTAATCATTCATTCATTTATTTTTGGGTGAACTAAACTTTGAAGCATTATTTTTAGGGAATTATACTAAGCCCAATTACAAGTCAAACTGGCTAATTTTATTATTACATATCTATCTGAAAAAGAAACTATTTTTTAACTCCTTACATTTTTATTGAAACTAAAAAAAGTATTGCTTACATTGTATTTTTTTTTCTTTTCTATGATTTCTTCCATCTGATGAACATTAAAATTGGTAAATGTGCCTGCTTAGCATGCCAAAAACCAGTAACCTGTTTTTAAACTGCATTGTTTCAGCTTGTTATACAGCTATTGAAAAAAATAATAAATAAAGAGACCGCTTAATATTTTTAGATGTGTTAGAGTAAAACATCAAATATGATTTTTGTTTTATACAGTTGAAGTCAGAATTATTAGCCCCCCTTTCATTTATTATTTTTTTATTTTTTTATTTTTATTAATTTTTTTCTAAATATTTCCCAAATGATGTTTAACAGAGCAAGGAAATTGTCACAGTATGTCTGATAATATTTTTTCTTCTGGAGAAAGTCTTATTTGTTTTATTTTGGCTAGAATAAAAGCAGTTTTTAATAACAAAATTATTAGCCCCTTTTAAGCTCTATATTTTTTTGATAGTCTACAGAACAAACCATCGTTATAAAATAACTTGCCTAATTACCCTAACCTGCCTAGTTAACCTAATTAACCTAGTTAAGCCTTTAAATGTCACTATAAGCTGTATAGAAGTGTCTTGAAAAATATCTAGTCAAATATTATTTACTGTCATCATGGCAAAGATATAAGAAATCAGTTATTAGAGATGAGTTATTAAAACTATTATGTTTAGAAATGTGTTGAGAAAAATCTGCTCCGTTAAACAAATTTGGGGAATAAAATAAACAGGGGGCTAATAATTCAGGGGGGCTAATAATTCTGACTTCAACTGTATATATCTTAGTTTTCGGATACACAATACCAATGTTTAAACTTGATGAGTTAATGAATCAATATCTGCTGGAATAACCCTGATTCTAATTAAAACACGTATTATTCTGACCAATTTGTAATGGTATAATGAAGTATACAATGCAGCAAGATTGTTCTTTTGCTTTCTTACTGCTTGAAGTCTGTCTGAAATCAATATTTATGAATCTTATGAGGTTTATTTTGCTAACCTGCATTGTTATTCTTAAGGTGAACAATTAATCCATGCAACAAAAAAAAAAGTTTGTTTCGGTAATCTTCAATCAAATCATCCATTTGCTTGGAATGTTTGGACATCCTTCTCTGATAGCATCAGTTTGACGCTTCAGCCACAATATTTTTAACCACTCCCCATTTACCAATAATTAGTTATGAAGGAACAATGTGAAAAAAAGAAAGCCCCGCCTCCTACTCTCACAGTACTCCGTAATATTAGTAGTTTTAGTCGTCGGCGTTGTCGTCGTAGTAGTAATAGTAGTCATCTTTGTCGTAGTAGTAGTCATCATTGTCGTCTTCGTCATAGTAGTAGTAGTCGTCTTCGGAATTGTAGTGTAGTAGTCGTCGTCGTAGTAGTAGTTGTCTTCGTAATTGTAGTAGTAGTAGTTGTTGTTGTAGTAGTCGTCAGTATCATCGAAGAAGTAGTCGTCATAGTAGTACTCGTCGTAGTCGTCGTCATAGAAGTCGTAGTGGTCATCGTTGTAGTAGTAATCGTCGTAGTGGTAGTTGTCTTCCAAGTAGTAGAATTGTTGTCATAGTAGTAATAATCGTCATAGTGGTAGTCGTCGTAGTAGCAATAGTAGTAGTAGTCGTTGTCGTAGTAGTTGTCGTAATAATAGTAGTCGTCATTGTCTTCGCAGTCATTGTAGTAGTAGTCATCGTATTAATAATCCTTGTAGTAGTGGTTTTCGTAGAATAATAATAATAGTGTTGTATAGTAAATATTGAGTACAGTTTTCACTCATTGTCTATAATTCACATGTGCATCATTTATGAGAATCAGGTCACTTTTTACACCGCTGGAATTAATCAGCTCTCATTGTGTCATCTACTAAACTCTGAGCATCATGGCATTGGTTAACTTGTGTGCAGGAGCTACTAGATCAACCAGTTCCACCCCTAAATCCTCCACTTCCACCTCCACCTCCACCTCCCGGCCCTCCTCTGCCAAAAAGCTCCCGGTGATGTCGGCGACTCCTGCGAAGGGCGAGAAGGAGCTGGAAGCCCAAGTAACACAACTAAACGAACAGGTGGACTCCACTAACATTATTAACGCTATTAAAAGCTTTGAATAGACAGGCTGAGAACAGAAGCGCTGAATGAGACGGATAATTTTAGAAGACATTTGTCTGATTGGATGTTTTTCAGCCTTTATGCTTATATATAAACCTACTTGGCATTGCATTGTGCGCCTCTAGTCAGCATCTTGTGAGCTGTTTTTCTTTTTCCTAGACATATAATTGTCATAAGAGTGCTTCCTCTGATACTGTGCGTGTGTGTGTGTGTGTCTCTCTCGGCTGCCGCAGATGAACACATTAAAGCTGGCACTTGAAGGAGTGGAGAAGGAGAGGGATTTCTACTTCGGGAAGCTACGGGAAGTGGAGCTGTTGTGTCAGGAGCAGGGCCAGGACAACGGACCCTTCGTCGAGAGACTCATGGAGGTGCTGTACTCCGCAGACGACCAGGTCAGAGCCGCACAACAGCAGCGTTTTTAATTTTCAGCACACATTTTATTATAGATGGTGCTTTTATTTTGTATTATTATTTTTAAATTATTATTATTATTATTATTATTATTTATAATTATTTTTCATTACATTTTATGCTCTTGTTTCTTTTTTTAAACCATCACTGTAATTATTATTATTATTATTATTATTATTATTATTGTTATTGTTAGCATTATATTTCAGCACAGTTTAATATTTTAATAGTGCATTAGTAAATGTGGAACTATGATTAATACATGCAGTGCAAGATTGTTCATGCTTAGTTCATGTTAGTAAATGCATTAACTAATGGACTGTTATTTTAAAGTGTTTTTTTAAATGTTTTTTTATTTGTATTATTTTATATTTACATTTGTTATTCATAACATTTTATATTCCTAAGACAGTGCACCCATTTATTTATTCATTTAATTATATTTTAAATGTGCCTGCTTGTTCTATTTAATAAGCATCACACTATTTATTTATTTATTTATTTATTTATTTATTTATTTATTTATTTATTTATTAAATGTGCCTGCTTGTTCTATTTAATAAGCATCACACTATTTATTTATTTATTTATTTATTTATTTATTTATTTATTTATTTATTTATTTATTTATTTATTTATTTATTTATTTATTAAATGTGCCTGCTTGTTCTATTTAATAAGCAACACACTATTTATTTATTTATTTATTTATTTATTTATTTATTCAATGTGCCTGCTTGTTCTATTTAATAAGCAACACACAATTTATTTATTTATTTATTTATTTATTTATTTATTTATTTATTTATTTATTTATTTATTTATTTATTTATTTATTTATTTATTAAATGTGCCTGCTTGTTCTAGTTAATTGTTCTAGTTTATTATTGTTGTTGTTGTTATTATTATTATTATTAATACTATAGTTGTTTTTATTATTGTTAGCATTTTCATTTTTTTAATTAGCATTTATCATTATTATTATTATAGTTGTTGTTGTTAGCATTATCAATTTTATAATTAGCATTTATTATCATCATCATTATTATTATTATTATTATTATTATTATTATTATAGTTGTTGTTGTTAGCATTATCAATTTTATAATTAGCATTTATCATCATCATCATCATTATTATTATAAGTTTATTTGGTAACACTTTCAAATGTATTTAATAATTGATTTTATAAATTTTTTAATTTTATAATTTTAGAATTATATGCCGATCCTTCCCTTCTCTCTGCTCTCAATGCTTTCCTGTCTGTCCTTCACTGTCCTATAACATTAAAGGTGAAAACCCCTAAAAAGTAATTAAATGTGACTAAAAAATAAATGTGCCTGCTTGTTCTATTTAATAAGCATCACACCATTTATTTATTTATTTTTATTTTATTGTTTTATATTTTAAATGTGCCTGCTAGTTCTATTCAATAAGCATCACACCATTTATTTATTTATTTATTTATTTATTTACATTTTAAATATGCCTCTTGTTCTATTTAATAAGCATCACACCATTAGCTAATTAATTTTTTTTTCGTTTTCTACTTATATCTTGCTTATAATATTTTCTCATATAATCCTTGATGGTATTTCTTTAAATATGATGCTGTTTTAAAATGCATAGTTGCATTGTCAGCCTGAAGTCTGCATTCACCTTCTGATGATATTGAGATTTATAAATATAATTTTAATGATCATAATTCAGTGTAGTAGATATTTGCAAACTTCTAAACAAGTCATTTTTTTTGTTTGTGTGTGTGTGTTTTTCGGTGTTGTTGATCAGGAGGCAGGTGGAGAGGAGCACGAGGCTCCGGCTCAGGAGGAGGACGTTCCAGACGACACACAGGACGAATACTGAACACACACACACACACACACACACTGCTTCAGCTTCATTCTCTCAGACTCACAACGGTTCATTTCTCAGTTGCTCTCATCATGAAGGAGTGAGAGATCAGTCGGCCAAACGCTCAAACCCGTCTTTTGTGTTGGTCGTTTCATTTTGCAGCCCGGTTTGATCGCATCATGACTATTCTCAACATCAGCTTAAATGGTGAATGTTGTTTGTGTGAATCCTGTGACAACAGCAATGCATTGGGTTTTTATTACACCTGCAGTTTGCTGATGTTTCCTCCTGCTGGTTTTCATCTCAACAACACATTATATATAGGAACACACCACTTTTTTATGAAAATAGGCTCCTTTTACTAATTAATGGAGTTAAAGAGTTAAGTTTTACCATATTTAATCCATTTTATTGATCTTTAAGTCTGGCAGGAGCACTTTTAGCTTAGCTTAGCATAGATCATGGAATCAGATTAGACCGTTAGCATCTCACTCAAATGACCGAAGAGTTTTGATATTTTTCTTAATTAAAGCTTGACTCTGTAAAGACATTGTGTCTACTGCAATGTTTGTTGATTATTACGCCAGAATAAGAGTATGCTACTTGCGTTGCGACCGTTGGCGTGCAAATCCCACATCAACCACCCGCACAGAAATCAGCAGCGCAGCTAGGTTGTAATGTATGTGGCAAGATTAAAGTAAAAATGCTTCAAGATTTGAATGTTTGGTCAATTTAGTGAGGTGATAAACTTTTTTTGAGATCTGGCAACCTGACAAAAACATGGACAAAAAGTAACTATAAATATTATGAGAGTTTCCCGGGAGAAATAAAAATAAATGGGAGGGCGGCGTGAGATGGGTGTGAAAGAACTCCCAGAAAAAACGAGAGTGTTGGTAGGTATGGTCAAATCGGTCCAAGTTTATATAGGAAAAAAAGTATTTAAGTTCTTTAGTCTTTTTTGAGATGCTAATGGTCTAATCCGATTCAATGATTTATGCTAAGCTAAGCTAAAAGTGCTCCCACCGTACTCCGAGATCAGCTGAATGGATTCACAAATGGTAAAAATGAACTGTTTACCTCTTTGAGCCTATTTCCAAAACAAACGTAGTGTTCCTTTAAGGAGAATTGACTTTCTTCCTATTGCTTAAGCTGGTTATGTTCTGAACCTTCAAGTTTTAAATATAATGCAATAAGAGTAGCGCAAAGAGCTATTAAGCTACCATTTGTGAACCGATTGATTACCATGGTAAATTTTGCATTAGATTGTAATGCATATTGGGAGTTAAACCCACGCAGTTTATTTTAGACTAAATTAGGTCATTTTTAAAAGCCGATCTCAGTGTTGGATAGTAAGCATTTCATTTGGACTGTGCAGTCTGTAACCTGCATCTGTTTTACTTTACATGTACAGTAGGAAAGAACCACAGCCATCATCTTAAGGAAATGATGCACATTGAAGTTTTTATTTCGCTGTTTGTCCTGAAGCACAGGACAGAAAACCGCATTCTCGTGATCTCCTGATATCCGTCAATATTCTCCACAGGTCAACGCTTACGTCATTTTATTATTGTGTACAATGGAAAGGAATGTAAACATATGTACTGTTAATAATTATAAATAGACAATGTTTTCTTTTTATTTCCCTTACAGTATCTCCCCTTATGCATTCCCCGAATGTGTTGCATGTTTGCATTTTATTTGTGAATAACTTGACCTGCTTTTTACATATTTAATAAAAAAAGAAGGAAAAAAAAAAAACAATAAAACAAATTATGTTAAATGTTTTTTTTTTGTATGTTTAACTTGCTGTTTAAAAGTCTGGAGATATGGATAGACTTGCCCTAATAAAACCCTTTCACTTACAAAAGGAAGAAATTATTTGTTTTCATTGTTAAGTTGATGTTAATTTAGGATAAAATGATTAATTTTGTTAGCTATGCAGTTACTTTTTTGTCTTGTTTTATATATTTGATAATTTTAAAATAGTTTTTACTGATTATATATTGTACTGAATCTTATAGTGTACTTAAAGTAAACTCATTTCTAAAATCGTTTGTAAGATTCTGAATGATCTATAAAATGATAAAATCCCTAACTGGTAGATTGTGTTGTAAGCATTAGGTAAATATGTATCTATATATTATATTATTTGGGTGTATATATTATATGCGTTTCATAAATGTTTGTCGATTTTAAATGTTTACATATAATTAGAAAAAAAAGAAGAGAAACAGTAAATATATTTAAATCAAGATGTATAATTCAGAAATTACTATATGTATTTTATTTAAGCTTTTATTTATAATGTAGGAGACTTTATTTGAAATCAAACGTCTAGAATGTGGTCAAAGTGAACAATCCAAAATCCCGAATCTCATATATTGTTATATATTATATTATTATATCTATATTTCCCAGTTTTATAAATGTTTATGGATTTTAAATGTTTATATAAAATAGGAAAAATTTGAAACATTAATAAATGTTTTATTTCCTAAATATATACATATTTAAAGCAAACTGTAAAAAAATAACCTTTTTTTTTTTCATTTAAGCATTTATTTACAATGTAGGAGGCTTTTTCTTTGAAATCAGAAGAATGGGGTCAAAGTAATCAATCAAAAATCCTGAGACTTACATTTTATTATATACTATAATATATTACTTCCCTGTTTCATAAATGTTTCTAGATTTTAAAAGTTTTATATAATCCAAAATCCTGAGATGTATATATTATTATAATATATATTATATTGTTATACATATTTCGCTGTTTCATAAATGTTTATAGATTTTAAATAAAATGAGAAAAAAAGTTAAACATAAATATTTTTATTTCCTAAAAAAAAGTATATATATATAAATCAAAACGTAAAATAAAATCAAAACAATTTTTTATTTAACCAATTAATTACAATGTATAGGACTTTTTCTTTGAAAGTAAATGTTTAGAATGGGGTCAAAGTAAACAATCTAAAATCCGGAGACTTTTTGGAGATGTTTGTTGCTAATACATAAAAGATTCCTTGCACATTTTATCAAAATACATGACAGATATGAAGAAAAATAGCACATTTCATGGAAAAATGTATCATTGTTTCAAATATTATTAGTTTTTTTATTATTAATTTCTTTTCAGAACATACAAAAAAAATAATAATAATAATAACCAACAGTAAAACATCTTAATCAACCAGGAAGTCAAAATAGCAGCATAACAAAAACAAAAGAAATAAATAAAGAATAAATAAATAGTCAAATACAGTGCAATACAAAACAAGGGGGTTAATCATCAAAAAGTACCTGTAGCAGACTATATAGTTTAAGAGCTTTTTATGTCGCAAAAGCTTTAAAGAGTTGAAGAAGACCATTAAATCAATGGAAAAACAAAAAAAAGTGAAGGGTTGTTAGAAGATCTGCATTTATGGATGAAATAATTTGCCAAAGTCACAATATTGTCAACCACAAATCCCACATCAGAGTTCTGACAAAAAGATAAATATTTTACAGTTTTAAAATCAAAATCAGGCATCAAATACTTCAATCTTAACCAAACAGAAATGTCATCCCAAAACGTTTTTGCAGAAATTTGCATAAATAAAACATGTTCCTCTATGTCTGCTTCACAAACGGTACAAACATTACAATCCATGTTAAATCTAAGTCTGAAGGACTCATTACAAGGATAAATATTGTTAATAATTTACCATTTATAAACTGAACTTCTTTAGCCTTTGGTAAAAGTGGAAAAGAGAGAAAATTCACCTTGTCTTCAGGAAAATCAAAACAAGGGGTCTCTTCTTAACTTTGAAAGGGAAAAGCTATGTATTTACTAACGTTCTTAAAGTCTTGTCATTACAGCTCTGCCCTGTAAAATTAATACCAGAGATAATTAGAGAACCCAATCTTGGTTATTAGTAGTATTTTGGATTTATTTTGGTAGGTATTAGTGCTCAGTCTGACCGCCAAGTGTCAGTAACGTGCAGCGTCACAAATCAAAAGAGCGGGAGAGACGAACCGAAGAAGAGCCTCTGTGCGGTTTTTAGTTTAACTACATTACAACAATGTAAACAGATATAATTTAATAAGAAAACAAGCCCCGTTGGAGACAAACGTTTGCTTGACATCATGGGGAAGGTAAGCGACCGGCAAACACTCTGTAAAGAGACTTCCTCAAACTTTGTATGTGTTTCAGATGTTTAAGTGAACCACTTGAATGTTTTTATTCAGCGTCAGTTCATTTCTGAGTGTGTTTATTCACAAAAATCATTATAATGGAGGCGCTGTGGAAAATTATACAAATATAAATTAACTAGCAACATTCTGAATGTTTCATATCTGATTTCATTTAGAAAAATAGTGTTTGTACTACTGTATGATGAATTATTTAGTTACTAAGTGATTGTTATATTAGTATATTTGGATTAATTTTACTATATCGGACATTTCTCAGTCTGAGAGAGCTTAGTCGACTTCAGATTTATGGGAAAATAAAAACTAAAATCAATAAATAGTAATCATCCACGTTATTAAATGGAAAAAGTCATGAAAATATGTAACGTTAAGCAAGAGTTCTTATATTCTTGAAAAACTTTCGATATCTGTATTTCTGTAAAACGACGGAATTTTTTTTTCTCCTTTATTTTTATGAGTTCAGATGTCATTGTTTATACTGAGATATTTTTTATAAACCCACTTCAACAAACCCTGAATACACTGTCTAATATATTAACAGTAATGATAATAAAAATACTAAAGACAACAAAGAAAAATACCAGAACAAAATGGCTAAATTGAATAAAATGAGATTTCACTAGATATTTTTCAAGACACCTCTATACAGCTTAAAGTGACATGTAAAGGCTTAACTAGGTTAATTAGGTTAACTAGGCAGGTTAGGGTAATTAGTTATTGTATAATGAGGTTTTTGTTCTGTAGACTATCAAAAAAAATACAGCTTAAAGGGGCTAATAATTTTGACCTTAAAATGGTGTTTAAAAAATTAAAAACTGCTTTTATTCTAGCTGAAATAAAACATATTATCAGACATACTGTGAAAATTTCCTTGCTCTGTTAAACATCATTTGGGAAATATTTAAAAAAGAAAAAAAATTCAAAGGGGGGCTAATAATTCTGACTTCATATATATATATATATATATATATATATATATATATATATATATATATATATATATATACATGCACGCGCGCACACACACACACACACACACAAATACATACATAAATAGATAACAATAATGGGTGATACAATCAGGGATAGTGCTGTGCTATCGTACAATGGTAAGCTTGCATAGACTATGTATGAGGGCCACAACTAAATTTTTTACATACACACATAGGACATTTATAGAATAAAATAATATTAGCATTTTACTCACAAACATACAGTACAAACACGTTTTATGTGAGCTCTGGGCACATTTCATAGGTGTAATTGTCTTTTTATATATTCCAAACTGTATTTTTTTCCCACCCTACACCAGGGGTCACCAGACTTTTTCTTGGAGTGGTGGTGTGCTGCAGATTTCAGCTCCAAGTTCCAACCCTAATCAAACACACCTGAACAAGCTAATCACGGTCTCACTAGGTATACTTGAAACAAATAGGTAGGTGTATTTAGGCAAGTTGGAGCTAAACCCTGCAGGGACACCGGACCTCCAGGACTGAGATTGGTGACCCCTGCCCTTACACTTAACCATACCCCCTACAGAAAAATCGACAATTTTTTACTTTCTAAAAACCTCATTCTGTATGCTTATATAATATAAACCTTATTAAAAAAGGGCACATGGGCTGTGTCCTCATAATTCACTTTCTCCTGTACTACCTGTGTCATTCCCATACACATTCACTTTCTCCTGTACTACTTGTCACACATTTGTCTACTTTTTGTCATACACACCCATACACATTTGTGTTCTTATATGCCACAAACTCAAGTGCTCTCTTAATGTTTTCTACATCTGTGCTTGTGTATATATTTCATGTTTGTGTGTGTGTGTGTGGTTTCAGCGTAAGAAAACCCTGGACATGAGGTGTGTGTTATTCCCAGATGATGTGAAGAACAATTTCAGAAAAGGAGGAAAAGCCAGAACGTCCACTCCTGCCTCAAAGTCATGGGAGACATGTGGAGACAGTTTTCTGGACAGCGCCGTCATCCATGTGTGTTACGTTAATACTTAATAACTAATACTGGTAGCACTTTGCAGTAACAGTACATGAATAATGATGTACTAATATGTAAATGTTACTTCGTTATGAACTAATGATGAGTCAAGGCTTGTGCTAATCATGAACTTTAACTACAACATGAATCACTTAATGGCTTTCTTAATTACTTGTTAGTTCATGTTTGTTAATTAGTGTATTAATTAACACTTTAGTTTTAGCTAAATCTAACTAACACAAACTAATGATCTGTTAATGTATCTTTATGAAATGTAATCTTTATCTTTACTTGGAGGGGCACATAAATTATCATTAACTCTTTCTCATGAACTCCTGTGTTTAAACATAACAGTTATGCACATTATCGCTAAGTCACGAAGTATCCTACCCATCTCAAATGCAGAAAAGCTAGTCCATGATTTTATGACTTCTAGGCTGGACTACTGTAATGCACTGTTTTCTGGCTGCCCAGCATCCTCTATTAACAAACTTCAGCTAGTACAAAACAGCTAGTTCTTACCAGGTCTAGAAAATATGATCACATCACCCCAATTTTATCCTCCTTACACTGGCTGCCTGTTAGGTTTCGTATTGAATTTAAAATATTGCTTCTTACATATAAAGCTTTAAATAATCTAGCTCCTGTTTATCCAACCAATCTTCTGTCTTGCTACAATCCAACTCGCTCTAAGTTCTTAAAACTCAGGGCTTCTGGTAGAATATCAAAGTCGAGTAAAGGAGGTCGAGCCTTCTCATTTATAGCTCCTAAACTCTGGAATAGCCTTCTTGATAACGTCCGAGGCTCAGACATACTTTCCCAATTCAAAACTAGATTAAAGACCCATCTGTTTAGTAAAGCATACACTCGGTGCACCACTTAGCGGGTTTCCACACAGGTTTCTGCATCTATTTATATACACTATGAACAGCAGCTACGCTAATTATTTTCTTTATTCTCCATTTCCACCTGGGGATACTCTTCCAGAGGCCCTCAGACTATGCAGAGTCACTGATTCAATCCAAGACCAACGAAGAGATGATCCCAAGGTTTCCATATCCTGGACCACGCCGTATCCTGAGCAGCTGCTGTGGTGGTCATAGAGGAGTGGAGAACATGAGACTGATTACTGTGAAGCTCCAGAGACAGACGAGTCTTCGCTGAGGCCAGCTTCCAGCCTCCGCCACTGAGACTGCAGCTCTGCACAAGACGTTTGGCCAGCGGAGAAATTAAAATGATCGTGCCCAACTGAGCCTGGTTTCTCTCAAGGTTTTTTTTCTTCACTTTCGCCAATTAGTGAAGTTTTTTTTCCCTCTCCGGTGTCGCCACTAGCTTGCTTGGTATGGGATCTGTAGAACTGCGCATCGTTGGATTTGCTCTTCAGTGTTTGGACTCTCAGTGGTGATTATTAAACCACACTGAACTGAGCTAAACTGAACATAAACGCTACAAACTGAACTACACTGTTCCTATTTACTATGACCTTTTATGTGAAGCTGCTTTGACACAATCTACATTGTAAAAGCGCTATACAAATAAAGGTGAATGCACATCCATCAAATGTGTGTTTACATTGAAGACCAATAGAAACGTGTTCTGTCTACATCAAAATGAACAGGTCAAACACAGGAGTTAATAATAATGTGCCCCTCCAAGTAAAGTCATGACATAAAGATACATTAACAGAGTTCATGTTGGTTACATTTAATGTAAACTAAATTAACAAACATGAACTAACAAGTAATTAAGGTAGCCATTATTCACACATGAACTTCTGTGACTCATGTTAGAGATAAAGCTAGTTCATGATTAGCACATACCTTAACTCATTATTAAGCCTTAGATCATAATAATGTTTAGTTTACATATTAGTACATCATTTTCTATGTACTGTTACTGTAATGCTACTGCTCTGCTACACTAATGGACTGAATGTAATTTTTTGTTTGTTTTTTTCTTCAGAAACTGCAAACATCAGAGAGGAAGAGCAGAAGTGCATGCAAAGTTTCTCTGACTGGTAAAAAAAATTATGTATTTAATATAAAAAATATATATCATTTTATGTACACATTCTAAGGATTGTATTTGTTTTTTTTTATGGAAATGTTCTTTGTGCTCATATCCTGATTACGATATATATCATGATATAGTTCTATTTTTGTAAATTTAATTAATTAATAGTCTCTCTCTCTCTCTTTCTTTCTCTCTCTCTCTCTCTCTCTCTCTCTCTCTCTCTCTCTCACTATATAATATATATATATATCCGATTTCCTCTGCTCGTGCACAAAGCTTCTCGCGCGCCCTCAAATACGTGTTGCCAGATTGGGTGGTTTTGAAAATATTTTAGTGGGTAAAAAGTAACACAGGCAGGTAGTGAAAATTTGGGCGGTTTTGCAACGGCGTGTCCGCCAGCCCCGGTCCGCCCTCATAAACCCGTTTTGATCTCCCAAAGAGATGCCATGCTTAGAGATGCAAGACTATGCTTAGAACAGTGTATAAACGTTTGTGATATCCCTCCCCGACACGACTACCCCCCCCCCCCCCCCAAGGAATATTTATAAATGTCTCCAATAGACCTACAGAGCGTTATACAGACCTACAGAGAAACTGCTATATGTTGTGTTTGCTGGCCTCACGCACCTGTCAGTCAGCCAGCCAGTCAGTCAGCACGTAACCTTAAAGTGTTAAACAAATGATGCACAGCACTACTACGGTCGGTTACAGAAAAGTTCGCGCTGTTATAGTTCACTTACCCTTTAATACGTTTTGGTGAGATTATCACCTGCTATAAAAAAAATTAAATGTTTTGAATGAGAAGCTGTAATGTAGCCGTGGCGGGATGAATTTTGGCGTGGCGCCCCGCCATGGAAGAACGAATGTAGCGGAAACCATGTATACACACACACACACACACACACACACACACACACACACACACATATATATATATATATATATATATATATATATATATATATATATATATATATATATATATATATATATATATATATATATATATATATAGAACACATGTGAACGAATATTTCTTTTTTTACATTTTAAAGTACTCAAAAATTGACTCATTTACTCATTCATTTTAATTTTCTTATTTGATTCCATGGTTTCCGCTACATTCATTCTTCCATGGCGGGGCGCCATGCCAAAATTGATCCTGCCACGGCTACATCACAGCTTTTTATTCAAAACATTCAGTCATGTTTTTTAAATGGTGAGTGATAATCGCACCAAAACGTATTAAAGGGTAAGTGAATTTATGACAGTAATTAATACAGATCTTTTCTGTAACCGTAGTAGTGATGTGCGTCATTTGTCGTGCTGACTGACTGGCTGACTGACAGGTGCATGATGCGTGAGGCCAGCAAACACAACGTATAGCCATTTCACTTTACTTCAGGACGCATTAATGCCGCTCTGTAGGTCTATTGGAGACATTCATAAATATTCCTACCAAATCTAATAAATGTTGGAGACATACTTGTGACATAAACGCACTAAATCGCACTTCAGCAGCGTTTATTTGAGAGCCCACAAGAAGATCTGCGCTTGAGCAGCGTATATTTGAGGGGGCGTGCAAGAAGTTTTGTGCACGAGCAGAGGAAATCAGCACACAAGCAAAGAGATTCGCATGCTTGTATGTATGCTACTACATAAATGTGATCTCTTCTTGTAATACTGCGCTCACGACATTTGTCATTGAAATAACGCCACAAGTAGTTGGTAGATCTGTGTAGAAAAGGCCTGCCGCCACAGCTGGAAAAAAATCCTAGAGAAAATCTGGATTCAAAATGTCTCTCGATTGACTGGTCAATTCCACTCACCTATGGTCATGAGCTTTGGGTCATGACCGAAAGGACAAGATCTCGGATACAAGCTGCCGAAATGAGTTTCCTTTGAAGGGTGGCAGGGCGCACTCTTATGGATAGGGTGAGGAGCTCAAGAGAAGTCAGTTGATGTGGCTCGGGCATCCGTTTCGGATTCCTCCTGGACGCCTACCTAGGGAGTTGTTCCAGGCATGTCCCACCAGGAGGAGGCCTCGGGGAAGACCCAGTACACGCTGGAAGGACTATGTCTCTCGGCTGGCTTAGGAACGCCTCGGAATCTCCCAGGAGAAGCTAGAGCAAGTGTCTGGGGAGAGGGAAGTCTGGGGTTCTCTCCTAAGACTGCTACCCCTGCGACCCGTCCCTGGAAAAGTGGCAGAAAATGAATGAATTCAATGATTCAAAATGTAGAAAATATAAAATAAATGTTAATAAAATGTAAAACTCTTTTGAAAAACGAATGATTAAGGTTACAACATAAAAAAAGAAAAATATTGCTAAATAAAATGCTAAATGTACACATTGTACTTTCAAGATTGCAACTTTCTCAATGCTGATGTTCAGTTTCTGTCTGCATCCCCGTAAAGGTGTTTAATATTACACTAAAATATATTATTAATAAGTATTATATACTGCAAACTGTGTATTTTTTCTGATGCCATGAAATAAAATGTTTTTATATTCATAAGATGTATTAAAATAAATGTTTTCTATTTGGATGTAATTTAAAATGTCGTTAGTTTTGATGGTGCAAAGCTTAAATGTTAGAGATTTTATTAGTCTTGATTGATTTCATACTCTATTACTCAGTAAAGGTGTTGATTTCAGGTAGCAGAGGCGCTGGCACAGATGAAGCGGTGAACATTGCCTGGAGCTCCAGTGAAGAGGAAGATTCAGATGGTGATAATCCTCCTCCTCCTGCTCCTCGTCAGCCACTTAGAGCACACAAACAGCATCCAGTTGACCAGCACAGGAGTCTGCGGATGTTTAGTACTGGTGTAGGTGAGCACTATGACTTTTAGATATGAGCGTAAATGAATTGGTGATGTCAAGCGAATAATGAGATCCAAAATAAAAGCTGGTATTAACATAAAATATATATGTTTACTGTGTTATTAGTTATATACAGTATACACACACACACAAAATGTATATTAGTACACACACACACACATACAGTACATACATATATATATATATATATATATATATATATATATATATATATATATATATATATATATATATATATATATATATATATATGTATATATATATATGTATATATATATATATATATATATATATATATATATGTATGTATATGTATGTACTGTATGTGTGTGTGTGTGTGTGTGTATGTATGTATGTGTATATATATATATATATGTGTATGTATGTGTGTATATATATATATATATATATATATATATATATATATATATATATATATATATATATATATATACAATATATACAATTATGAAAAATAATAATACAGATAATACTTGATATTACCTTCTGCTTGCCCTCAGACACAGATGAACTGCCCACTATTGATTCAGACAGTGAATTCGAGGAGGAGAATTCAGCTTCCAAAGAGCATAGCGACTTCCTAAATCCTGCTGTGGTAAGTGTGTTTTAAAGTTTAATATTGGCCGAAGCATCTCATAAGTGTTAAAGTCATTTCATGGCAATTTTAGAGAAAGAAAACATATAATATATTAAGAAAAGGCTTTGTGAGTGGTTGTTCAGTAGGTGGCGCTGTGAGTCCTCAAACAGCAGCTTTTTAGGTGTTCATCAGGGTTCTCAATGTTCCTGCTCCTTTTAGGACTCACCTTTGGCCTGAATGTTTTATTTGTAACCTTTCCTGACTTTTAGTTTATTAATATTTGACATTATGTTGAGCACAAGTGTCACTCATATCATCTGAATATAAAATCAAACGAGTCTCAGAGGGACATACCAATCTAACGTGATATTAAGTGAAGACTTTAGTTTTGAGTTCATTCATTCATTTTCTTTCGGCTTAGTCCCTTTATTAATCTGTGGTCCCCACAGCGGAATGAACCGCCAACTTATCCAGCAGATGTTTTATGCAGCGGATGCCCTTCCAGCTGCAATCTGTCACTGGGAAACATCCACACACACTCACCTCACACACATACACTATGGTCAATTTTAGCTTACCCAATTCACCTGTACCACATGTCTTTGGACTTGTGGGGGAAACCGCAGCACCCAGAGGAAACCCACGCGAACACGGAGAACATGCAAACTCCACACAGAAACGCGAGACTCGAACCAGTGACCTTCTTGCTGTGAGGCGATTGTGCTACCCACAGCGCCACCGCGTCACCAGTTTTGAGTTCAGTAGTTGTATAAAAGGTAATTAATGATGGTCAAAGTCAAATCTACTGTTCTGCAAATCCACATGTATGCATCTCATAATGGTATATTGTAGATACTGCATATTATCTAAAAACTGAAATAAAGTCAAATCTTTCCTGAGATGTTGTAGAGATGCTCAGGGAATTAAACGAAGGAGGTTTAAATATTATATAACCCTTTAAATATTCATAACCCTGATTTTTGTAGTTTACTGTAATACTATAATTGCTAAAACAAATAAAAACATGTATTGACGGTCAGAAAGCATTGATTGTGTGATAAAACCTGTTAGAATATTGTTAGAATTTAAAATATGAATGAAAATATAGTCCATCTATGAGAATGTATTTTCATATATCAAAACATCTGTGAGTGTGTTTTTATATACATTTATGATATGATATAGTTCAGTAATATCACACAAGGAAGAGTGCCATATACCTGTATGTCATACAAAAACATTTGAGTCACAGTATAGTCTGTTTTTTCTGTTTTGGCAACAATTATAATTTCAAACAAAGCCTGGGCAGAACATTCATGCATCTCACAGCCAACATTGCAGTGCTCGTCTTTGAATGAATAAATGAAAGTGAATCAGTGCAGTGGTTCGTTAATGAAAGTAAAATTAAGCAGCAATTTAAGCAAATCATTCATTCATTTATTTTCCTTCGGCTTGGTCCCTTTTTTCCTCGGGTCGCCACAGCGGAATGAACCGCCAACTTATCCAGCATATGTTTTAAACAGCGGATGCCCTTCCAGCCGCAACCCAGTACTGGGAAACACCCATACACACTCATTCATTTAATTCATCCAATTCGCCTAAACTGCATGTCTTTGGACTGTGAACACGGGGTGAACAAGCAAACTCCACACAGAAATGCCAACTGACCAAGCCGGGACTCGAACAAGCAAGCCTCTAATTGTGAGGTGACAGTGCTAACCACTAAGCCACTGTGTCGATTTGAGCAAATTATTCGAGTGAATGTTTCAATGCATCACTTGTACAGACACAGACTTGTTGCCAGTTACTGTGAGTTTTAGTGTCATATTTTTTTCGTGGCAGTTCTAAACTAAAGCCCTGTCTAGGCGAACATGGGTAATTTTAAAACGTGTATTTTGTCTATGCTGTTTGGCTGTTTTCCACATGAAAATGCAGTGTCAGGTCACTGAAACGGAAACTTTTGTCAACTCCGGTCAGGGTGAAAATTTTATGAAACTCCACATACAGTATGATCATGTAGACACTACACTACCTGACAAAAGTGTTGTCGCCTATCCAAGTTTTAGGAACAACAAATAATAACTTGACTTCTAGTTGATCATTGGGTATCAGAAGTGGCTTATATGAAAGGCAAAGGCCTCTAGATTACGCTTATTTTACCAAAATAAAATATGATCATGCCTTGATTTTTAATTGTTTAATTAGGACAGTAAAGTCTAACTTTGCTTAGACGAAAGCCTTCTCACTTAACAGAAATAATGTCCAGTATAGAATATAAAGTCATGCTGCAGTGGAAAAGGAATGAATATTGTGTCTGACTCCATCATGAGCTTGGAGGACTGCATCCATACATCTCTGCAATGACTCAAATCACTTATTAATAAAGTCATCTGGAATGGCAAAGAAAGCGTTCTTGCAGGACTCCCAGAGTTCATCAAGAGTCTTTGGATTCATCTTCAATGCCTCCTCCTTCATCTCACCCCAGACACACTCAATAACGTTCATGACTGGTGACTGGGCTGGCCAATCCTGGAGCACCTTGATCTTCTTTGTTTTCAGGAACTTTAATGTGGAGGCTGAAGTATGAGAAGGAGCGCTATCCTGCTGAAGAATTTGCCCTCTCCTGTGGTTTGTAATGTAATGGGCAGCACAAATGTTTTAAAACCTCGGTCTGTTGTTGTTGCCATCCACTCTGCAGATCTCTTCGCAGGCCCCCCATACTGAATGTAACCCCAAACCATGATTTTTCCTTCAGCAAACTTGACTGATTTCTGTGAGAATCTTGGGTCCATGCAGGTTCCAGTAGGTCTTCTACAGTATTTGTGATGATTGGGATGCAGTTCAACAGATGATTCATCTGAAAAATCCACCTTCTGCCACTTTTATAAATTATCATCTAGAAGTCAAGTTATTATATGTTGCTCTTACAACTGGGATCGTTGACAAGACTTTAGTCAGGTAGTGTACAAGCATAGTTTTCCTCATGATGTCAGCATGCATGCTTTTTTTTCTCTTTTCTGATAAATGTGGAAGACACGGCTGAAGCAAATTAAGCATGTTCACTTGGCAAAAATACAGAAAACTGTAAATTAATGGGTATTTTTTACAGTGTAAAAAAATTGATCGTTTTGATTAAAATGTTTTAGTCACATGACCAGTTTACATACTTTCTGCTTGCTTGCACATCTAAAAGAAAACTCTTTAGAAATTTGTTAACAGTCACAGTAATAATTAAAGTCAATCAAAAGTGAAAGTAAAAAGTAACCAAGTTTGGTGACCCATTCTTACAATCTGTACTCTGCATTTATCCGTGAACACACACACACACACACACACACACACACACACACACACACCAGTGCAATTCTGATCATGATGTATTCTCATATCGCAAGAAAAAAATGAGGGATTAAATGAGTAATGAATGTTGCTTCTGCTTTTTTTTTTTTTAATATTTTCATATTAATTATATTAACATTATCAAAACGTCATTGGATTCCATTGACATTCATTGTATGGACCGAAGCAGTTACAGCATTCTTTGAAATCTCTTCATGTGAAAATTGAAAGTCACACACTTTTGTAGTGATAAGTGTTACTATATGGCGATTTGATGTTTCTTTATTAGGAACTTTATTACCAACATCCGTGTCACTGTTGGTAATGACATCATGAAATAATGCATTTATGTTTTGCTAGTGATCTTTGACCGTGATTAGCATAATTTAGCGTGATTCATCTCACTGAATTCATGATTACTGTCATAAGGTGAAGTTCTGTCCAGACTATGTTGGAAAGAGAGTTCAGTCTCATTCCTGGAAGGGCAGTTTTATGCAAATCTGTGATGTTATAATGAAGCACTGCATAAACAGCTATGACTGGACTCATAAATAGTTGGAATAGTTGGAAGGCATGATATTACACATAGATTAAAACATTCAGAAGTGAGAGATGAGATGCGAAATGGGGTGTTTATTAACTCTCAATAAATCCAGAAACAAAAATAGTTTCTTTGTAATCTGTGGTGCTCTACAAAATTGATTTTAAAATGTTACTTCTTATTTTTGATCATTGAATGGCTTAGCTTCATCTTAACATTCAGCCCTTTTGACTGAACACCATCCATCCAGCTCCTCAAATCAGAGACTTTTGTTGATTCCTGAGTATAGGCTTAAATGTCAGGGTGATCGAGCCTTCTCTGCTCCTAAACCTTGGAACGATTTGTCCCTTGGGTTGTTTTTAATTGTGCTATCATTGTCATTAATCTAAACACCTTAATGCATAATTATAAATGCATAGAAAATTAAAAGAGATTATAATAAAAATATAGAAGTAATACATGTGTACAATTAAATTATTCAGAATAGTTTTAATGTTAAGCTGATATAAACATTATGAAGTATTTATTTTAAATGGTATATATTATGTATTTATTTTTAATGAATATAAATGAAAATATTTATGATTACAATATTATTAGTGTATTACAATAATAATTATGTAAATTTACATTAGGTAAAATAAATCTATGCAGGCAATAATTCACCATATCAAACACTTTGCCTTTAGTCTAAAGCTGAAGTGACTTTTGAGTCTTATTTTCTATTTGTGTTGTGTATTTTGGTTCATATTTTTGACAATGAGTGCATGTCACTGAACCTGTTCACGTTGACAACTATACAATATGTCTGGGCTTTACCAGTTGACAGATTAATTTGTGGCAAAAATGCCATATTGTTTGATTAAAGGCATTTGACGTCAGCAGCTGAAGATAAAAAACAGCTAAGTGCATTTAGCACTTTCCAGCTCTAATCACAACCAACTGGTTTTTGGATAAAACGGTTGCCAACCACTAATCTAGAGCAACGTTTATATTCATCCAAGGTGCCACTGAAACCTCTTCATCTAAAAAGTTTTGAACTTGTCCCAGATCTCCACTACGTTTGGCACTCACTTCCTTTCCTTTAGAAATACATTGAATTGTTTGGCCTATGATGTAATGTATAAAATGTAGTAAATGCAAATTTCATTTTCATTTCATTTTCTTTTCAGCTTAATCCCTTTATTAATCAGGGGTCGCCACAGTGGAATGAACCGCCAACTTATCCAGCATATGTTTTACTCAGCTGATGCCCTTCCAACTGCAACCCATCACTTGGAAACCATACACTCTCATTCACACACATACACTACGGACAGTTTAGCTTACCCAATTCACCTAAACCGCATGTGTTTAGACTTGTGGGGGAAACCGCAGGACCCGGAGGAAACCCTCGCCAACACGGGGAGAACATGCAAACTCCACACTGAAACGCCAACTGGCCCAGCTGAGGCTATTGTGCTATCCACTGCGCCACCATGAAGCCTGTAAATGCATATCATATATACAATTATATATTAACGCAAGTTAGTAGTTAGTTAGTTTTTAGTTAGGAAAATGTTCACACACACACAGTCACGCACGAAAAACACTTTAAAGGTATAGTAAAAAAGAAAGAATTTCATTGTTTGCTTATCCAGCATATGTTTTACACAGCGGATGCCTTTCCAGCTGCAACCCATCACTGGGAAACACACACAAAAAAAACTTAAAACAGTAGATAATATTATAAATATATATTTGACCACCCCTATAACTGTTAATATCAATGTGAATTCATAATCACGACAATCATTCAATGCGTGAAATGTTCATTCAACTGTTTTCAAACCGGCAGATCTAGAGCACTGTTAAACATCATAAGTGTTCACAAGACATTTCTGTCTTGTAAAATAGCTGTTTGAATCTACATTTAGCCTAAAACAGCTAATAAAATAGCTAATCAGAGGATACTGTAGGTCAGAATAAATTAAATATGCCTCAAATCTCTGAAAACTTGAATACATTTTATTAATAAATTTGATGTAATTTAAATAAATACATAAACAATAGGAAAGAACCCCCCACCCCTGATTACCAATATAATTTACACCCTTAATATATTAATGGATTTTTAAATGGTAATTTGTTAAATATTTAAGTTTGTTTGTTAAAGGAAATGTTTTACTCACACACACTAAAAAACCACATTTTTAAAAGGGGCGGTTCACCAAGAAATGACAATTGTCATCATTTACTCATCCTTCATTTGTTCCCAACCTCTTTGACTTTCTTTCTTCTGTTGAACACAAATGAAGATATTCTGAAGAACGCTGGAAAAAACAGCCATTGACTTCCATAGTATTTTTGCTTCTACAATGGATGTCTGTTGGGCTGCATGGTGGCACAGTGGGTAGCACGATCACCTCCCAGCAAGAAGGTCGCTAGTTCGAGCCTCGGCTGGGTCAGTTGGCGTTTCTGTGTGGAGTTTGCACGTTCTCCCCATGTTGGTGTGAGTTTCCTCCGGGTGCTCTGGTTTCCCTCACAAGTCCAAAGACATGCGTGAATTGGGTAAGCTAAATTGTCCGTAGTGTATGTGTGTGAATGAATGTGTATGGATGTTTCCCAGTGATGGGTTGCAGCTGGAAAGGCATCCGCTGCATAAAATATATGCTGGATAAGTTGGCAGTTCATTCCGCTGTGGCGACCCCAGATTAATAAAGGGACTAAGCCGAAAAGAAAATGAATGGATGTCTGTTTTCTAATATCCATATAGCTTTTGTTCATCGGAAGAAATAAATTTGTGAAATATTACAACCACTAGACTTTGAGAATGTTGAAATATAATGAGGATATACATTTTTGGTGGGGTAAACTGACTTTTTAATGGCTCACTAGAAATTTTACGCTGCATTTTTAAGACAAAAATAGATCTTTCAGTTCTAAATAGAAAGTTGTCAACAATTTTTATCAGCTCTTTGACATAAATCAAAGTCCTGAAAAAAACACATTCATACACTGTAAAACCCAACAGCCAACTTTATCAAATGAAATGAGTGGAGTTAACTCAAAATTGACTGAAAGTTAATTCTACTCATTTGAAAAGAGTTTTGAAATCAGTGTTAAAGGTAAAGAGTTAATTAAATACCTCATTACTTCAACTTAAATGGAGTAAGTTCACAGTACTCGTATAGATTAGTTTTTTTAACTCAAATGGTTTGTAGCAATCGGTTTCCTCAAATGGTTTGAGTTGCCTTAACTTATTGAGTTTTGCAGTACTCAGTTGGTTTGAGTTCTCTTCATTTATTGGGTTTTGCTGTGCTCAAATTGCTTCGCTTACTGAAATGGATTAAGTTCACAGCACTCATTAGGATTAGTTTTTGAACTTAAATGATTTGTTGCATTCAGTTTCCTGAAATAGTTTGAGTTGCCTTAACTTTTTGGGTTTTACAGTGTATAAAACATCTAAATCTCCACTATGTTTAGCACCCACTCTCATGCCTCATATTAAAAGCATCTTCCACATCAATCCTGCCTCCTGGATTCAAGATTGAAACCATTTGTTTAAAAAACAGATTGTTTACTTGCCTGGCTTTCGCAGGAAAAACATTTTGGGCCCATTTACTGGAAGAGTTAAAAAAACAGACATATGTCTAGACGTAATGTTTTATTGCACGTTTATTTCTTAATTACACCTGCATTTTAATCATTCATTTCCGAGTGCAATACTTCATCGTCCTTGGCTATGACACACTTTTTGCAGCCTCTCCGTGAGCGCAGCAGATCTGTCCTGTTCCCGCTGGTTTTGGGAACTGCCCCTCTGTGACGTCTCTGGATTTTACACAAAAAAAAAACTAAGCGGGGAGTGATACACATTTGACAGAGCGAAAAGTTTGTGTACTCCTCCATTCATTTTGAGCCAGTGCAGGGTGAACACATTTTTGAGCGCAGGCCAGGAACATAGTGTACTGCGGAGAAAGAGAGAGAGAGAAGTAGTGCGCGTAGTGCTGTTCGCTGGCAGGCTGCCCTGCAGGGTCAAGTTGATTCAAATAAAGGAGTGTGTGTGTTTGTGTGTGTGTAGGCTGTTAGAGGCCTGGAATGCTGTTCGTGTCTCCACATGATAAGGAGGCTGCCGAATTTTTTTGTTTTTTTCCACAGGAAAACCAGTTTGTGACAATGCAGCCACCACACAAGCAGTTTAACTTCTGTTGGTTTTACGACCTGTCATAAGTGTATCTCATATGATCAGGGCTCTTAAAGGGCCGGGTCGTATCTTCAGGTCAATCTGTGGAATGTATCATCTTTTGTTATTGTTTGCTCTAGGGGTGTGTGCTTTATCAGGACAGGTGTCTCTTGTCAATTTTCTGATCGCCCCCGCAGATGTTTTTTTCCATAATGCATGTGGAATCGATAGTTTAATTTAATTTTTATTTAACTTATTTGTTTTTATTTAGATTGATTGATTAAATAAGTAAATCAATAAATGAATTCAAATTAAATTAAATCAAGTCAAATAAAAAATTTGATTTATTGATTATTTAAATAAAATTTTTAATAAAATTAACACAGTTGGTTACGAAAGGTGTATAAAATAAAAGTTTGTTTATATGTAATTATATAATTAGGCATTTGAATATTCTATCATGGCATGCAATAATGTAAAAAATATTTTAAAAAAATTTAATATTCCATATGTATTGTAAAATATGACAATATTAAAAATAGCATTGAAGGAAAACTATAATAATGTATGCTGGTACATAGCTATATATTATGCATTATTATTATTTATATTATTATTATATATTTGTTACTTTATTCATTCATTTTCTTTTCGGCTTAGTCCCTTTATTTATCTGGGGTCACCACAGCGGAATGAACCGCCAACTTAGCTGCAACCCATCACTGGGAACATTCATACACATTCATTCACACACATACACTACGGACTATTTAACTTACCCAATTCACCTGTACCACATGTTTTTGGATTTGTGGGGGAAACCGGAGCACCCGGAGGAAACCCACGCGAACCCAGGGAGAACATGCAAACTCTACACAGAAACACCAACTGACCCAGCCAAGGCTCGAACCATCGACCTTCTTGCTGTGAGGCAATTGTGCTGCTCACTGCGCCACCGTGCTGCTTTTATTTCATTGTTTTGCTAAAAGATATGAAATTAGGGTATTTTATCCATTCATCTGTTTTTCTATCGTTTGTCTTTCTATGCGTTATTATATCCATTCGTCCATCCATCCATCCATCCATTTGCCTTTCTATCGTTTGTCTTTCTTTCATTTGTCGTTCTATCATTTGTCTTTCTCTCCATTTGTATATTCGCCCATCTGTCCATCTTTCTATCTGTTTTATATCCGCCGTCCATCCATCCGTCTGTCTATACATCCGTCCATCCATCCGTCTTTCTGGCCATTTCTCTTTTAATGTTTTTATATCCATCCATCCTTCTATCTGTCCATCAGTTTTTCTATCTATCTGTTTGTCTTTCTATCTGTTTTTGTATCCATCCATCCAACCATTCATCCATCCATCCATCTGTTTGTCTTTCTATCTGTTTGTCTTTCTATCTCTTTTTATATCCATCCATCCTTCCATCCTTCCATCTGTTTATCTTTTTATCTGTTTTTTTATCCGTCCATTTATCCATCAATCCATCCATCTGTTTGTCTTTCTATCTCTTTTTATATCCATCCATCCATCCATCCATCCATCTCTCCATCTGTTTATCTTTCTATCTGTTTTTTTATCCGTCCATTTGTCCATACATCCATCCATCTGTTTGTCTTTCTATCTCTTTTATATCCATCCATCCATCCATCCATCCATCTCTCCATCTGTTTATCTTTCTATCTGTTTTTTTTCCATCCATTTATCCATCCATCCATCCATTTATCCATCCATCTGTTTGACTTTCGATCCATCACTCTTTCTATCTGTATGTTTTTCTATCCATTTGTCTTTCTATTTTTTTATATCCATCCATCCATCTATCCATCTGTTTGTCTTTCTATTTGTTTGTCTTTCTATCTGTTTTACATCCATCCATCCATCCATCATTTGTCTTTCTATCCCTTTTTTGTATTTTTTTTATATTCATCCATTCTTCTATCTATCCATCTGTTTATCTTTCTGTCTGTTTGTCTTTCTATCTGTTTTTATATCTGTCTGTCCATCCATCCATCTGTCCATCTATCCATCTATTCTTCCATCCATCCATCCATCCAAATGTTTGTTGCATCCAAGCCATGTTATGGCTGCATCTATCCATTTGTCTTTCTATCTGTTTGTCTTTCTATGTTTTTATATCAATCCATCAATCCATCTGTCTGTCTTTCTTCGCGTCCATCTTTGTTTTTATCCATCCATCCATCCATCCATCCATCCATCCATCCGTCTTTCTATCTGTTTTTATATCTGTCCGTCCGTCCATCATAATAATACAATCAATTTTTATTATTAATTGTAGTAATAATTATAAGTAATAACAACACGAGTTATTCCCATGCAGATTGTAGATTTGTTTGTCTGAATCAGGGCACATTTCTTATTTATTTGAAGAAACCCTCAACCCTAAGCTTGACCAATAATAATAACAACAGTAATTGTTGCCTTACCAAGCACTAATAGGAAGTTCAGCAATTTGCAACTCACAAAGTAGTGATTTCAGAATTAGTAGCTAAAAGGCAAGTGTTGTATGTGGGAAGTGTGATGTAGGAGTTACATGTGGATTCAGTGTTCATTGGCAGAGCTTAATAAGAGCTTTTTTTCCAGAGGCCAGAGGTTGATATTAACGCAGTGTTGGATCGGCAGACGCTCACAAAGTGTTTGCAAGGCCTGTTGGGAATTACGAGATGTGCAAGAGGAGAGGATTAATGGCAGGTCACCGAGTTCTTGTTTTCTAGTGTTTCACCTTTGCTCTTCTCACTTCTTTTCCTCTCTAGTGTTCATTGGAAACACTAATTTGAGTAGTGATCTTGTCTTACGAGGAACTGGTTCATAGATCTTCAGCGTTTGGCTTGTTTTAGTGGCCCTCAGCCATTTCTAATGAGAATTTGGTTCCAGTTTAAAATTGTGGACGCTTTTATAATCCAGCATGGCATGATTTGTTTTAGTGTGTGTGTGTGTGTGTGAGTAATGTGAAAGAATTAGGGCTGCAAGATACTGGGAAAATATGGGATATTGAGTATTGTGATAGTGATGTTTCTGATTAGGGCTGCAAAATATATCGTTTCTGCATCGATATTGCAATGTGCGCATCCACAATAGTCACATCGCAAGATGTGCAAAGTTATAGTGTAGAATTATAGTTGACCAGGAGCTACAAAACACATTCTTTAAAGCACTTTTACAATGTAGATCAAAGCAGCTTAACACGGTCAAGCAGCTTAACACGGAAGTCCAGTTTTCAGAGTTGAAGATCAGTTTAGTTCAGTTCAGTGTGGTTTAATTTTCACTGCTGAAAGTCCAAACACTGAAGAGCAAATCCATTGATGCGCAGCTCTACAAATCCCAAAGCAAGCAAGCCGGTGGCGAGGAACAAAACTTCACCAATTGATGAAAATGAAAGAAAAAACCTTGAGAGAAACCAGGCTCAGTTGGGCACGACCATTTGTCCTCTGGCCAAACTTCCTGTGCGTAACTGCAGTCTAGGTGCCAGATCTGTAGAACGCTGGTCATCCATCGAGGAGAACTGCAGGGGTGAGTAGGTCACCGGCGGGTGATCATACTGGCCCAGTGGCGTTGCGAGGAGGGGGCTTAGGGGGCTTAAGCCCCTGATGTATTGTCAAAAGCCCTTGATCTTTTGGAATATGTTGCACTTAAATAAAAATATGTTGTATAACATTTATTTTGTTATCTAAGTATTAAAAATTACCACATACATCACGCGCATTCCACTTAACGCACAACCCACAACCCACAAACGTTTTAAATAGTCAGCTGTTCAACAGTACCTGTTTCTACCGGCAGGTGGGAGTGGCTCTGTTGTCACATGGTTTTAAAAAAATTCTGCCACTGCACTTCATTCATTATTTTGAGGAGCTGAAGTTGATGAGCTAATAATACAACTCTTTCGCAAAACTGAATAGTTCTAACTACTGATGAAGCTTAATATTTGTGTTTACGGTATAAAATGTGTGTAGTTTTGGTGAAATAAAATAACTGTAATAAATAAAATGTGCATCATATCAATGTAAATACATGCGAATTAGTCAGAAAAACGTAAATTGTTCTAGCTTTCTAGATATGATCTAGATATGATATAGCCAGTCACGTCTGTTTTTGTAATAGTTAAACCACAGTGAGTTTCTTGCATATAGCATATTATTTTATAGCTACATTCTACTGTAACATGCTATGGCAGTTAGCAGCAGATTATAAATCGACTTTCCTATGAAAATAGCTAAGATGGCTGGAAGAACACATACAGTTAAAGTTGAATTATTAGCCCCCCTGAATTATTAGCCTCCTGTTTATTTATTTCCCCAATTTCTGTTTAATGGAGAGATTTTTTTCAACACATTTCTAAACACAATAGTTTTAATAACTCATTTCTAATAACTGATTTATTTGATCTTTGCCATGATGATTATGACAGTACATAATATTAGGGTATCCGCTGTCTAAAACATATCCTGGATAAGTTGGTAGTTCATTCCGCTTTGGCGACCCCTAATGAATAAAGGGACTAAGCCGAAGGAAAATGAATGAATGAATATATTGTGATATGAATGTAATTTCACAAGATGACTCTATTTTGGATAGAATTCATAATTTGACATCGATTGGGATTATTTTGTACTAGAGTGAATCTGTGTAAAATATACCAAATAAAATAAGCATTAAGCACAAATGAAAACAAAACAAAGGTAAAATGGAAATAAACAGTGCTCCATGGTTTTCAGTTCAGCCTATCATTATTGAGGTACAGAAATTCAGTTATTAAATCTAAAATAACACTATGTAATCTTCATTGTATAATTCATTCATTGCATAATTAAACACAATTAATCTTATAGTGGCAAATTTGATAATTTCTTGTGCCCAAATGGTTTATATTTGCTTGTAATCTTACAGTCGCAGGCCTTGAAAACGCATCCAAATAAAAAGATTTCACACCATTAGGCTGTGTGTCTGTCCACCGTGGCGTTTTTTCTCATGCTGTGTTTGTTTTTTGTTCTTATCAGTGATAGCACTGCATTTTTTGATGTTGATCTTCAGACATTGCAAAGTGGAGGAATGCTGCTCCCATCAGCGTCACTTTTGAGCTAGCCGTCCAATCACAGTTGAGGAGAGGCGGGACTATACCACACAACTGTCAACAAATAATCTGCTAAAGACTTGTAACGGAACAGCGACAATACTCTATATCATAGCAAGCGACTGTGCTGCAAAAGCCCTCACGGTGCATTTAGAACAAGGCTCACGTTTCTGCAGCACGAAAACGCTTCGTTGGACACACAACCTTAAGACTTGTATACACCGGGACACTTTTCCCTTCTGTTTATAATCAGGATTTTCAAGACGTTTTTCTGCATTTAAACCCAGTCGATTTTTCACCAGCAGAGTGAACGTGCAAAATTACCCCCTAACATTCGATGCCGCTTAATAAATCTGCAAATCAGGAAAGAAATGCGAAATGAAACTCACCATCATGTTTGCTACACTCAACTCCCACTATAGTTGCTGTTGCGCTTATCATACAGCTCATTGTGCTCAGACATCAATGAAAAAAAGCATTCATCTTGCCTCGGCGCATCTTTTTTATTGGGTAAAAGTGAAACTGAGATCACCTCGACTGTTTTGTAACCTCCTAGTGGTGTTTGCTGTCACTTCAGCAGCTTCGGGCATCTTAACAAATCAAATCAAATCACTTTTATTGTCACATCATCAGCAGCATGTGTGCGATGATGAGGGAAAAGCTTAGGTGCTGGCTCCAGACAGTACACAATACAGATATTGCAAATACAATGACAGTGCAAAATACAGACAGTGCAACTATAAAGACAGTGCAAAATACAGACAGTGCAAGTATAACGACAGTGCAAGTATAACGACAGTGCAAAATACAGACAGTGCAAGTATAACGACAGTGCAAGTATAACGACAGTGCAAGTATAACGACAGTGCAAGTATAAAAATTTCGACTTATAACGCCTTTACAATTCTGGCATCTCAAGTTTGGTCCAGAATTCATTGGTCCAAAATTAATGGAGGGAACATGTCTGCGATGTTAATATTGCATATATCATTATCAATACCATTCCGGTATTGACCTTCTTCTTCACGTACGAGCGGGCATAGCCATTTAAATCTTTTTGTCTCTAGATTCCGGTCTCATTCACTTCCATTCATTTTTAGATGTTAAAAACAGCTCATTGTGCTGCTTTGATGTTGCAAACTGATATTTTCTTATTATATTATTCAGCTTTGTCTGTATAATTATGAACACACTTAATTGTAGAGCAAACAGGTTGACCATTTTTTGACGTTTATTATTCCTAGTCATTTCTTCCATTGGTGGCTGAATTGGAAGTTCTAAAACAATCACAAAAAGGAGCACGCTTCCATATTGCAGAAGAAGGTCAATAGATCATTTCAATGTGATGTCGTCATTGGCCAATGAACATTTCCTGCTTGTTATCAAGCTATTTCATAAGTGTAACAAGAGGAAATTCAATCATAACTTGATGTTAAAACGGCTATAATAGCATTATTTATCAATATGTGGCTCTTCTTAGATTTTCGGAAGTTATAGAAATTAGAAATGTAAAACAGGAACTGCATTGGGATCTTTTTGTTTACATCCCTTAAAATGTTCTGTATTGTGCAGCCCTAGAAAAAAATACAGGCTGTCATATTTTTGCAACACCTGTTTAGTGTGTAATTTCACTTGTTGACAGCCTGAAGGCATCAATCAGGTCCTGTGATTTTGTAAACCAAGTACTTGTTTTGATGATCAACTTATTGACCTTTGTAAACACTGACCACCCAGAGTGTTTACTTTGCTGTTCAATCATAATAGTATGTCAATGTTATGGATTTCATATAGCTTACAGCGACTCCTTTGGGATTGTCATTGGCATTTGACTTTGTACATTTAATGTTTATTATTTAGTCATATTTTGACGCATAATGACACTCTTTATAAGACAGATCTTGACCTAGAGGTCACAGGTCTTCAGTTAGTATTAAATATTGAACTTTGATGGTGCAAGTCTGACAAGTATCATGCTGACTTATTATGTTCCCTTTCTCTCCAAATTATTAATTACTTGTATTGTATGACAATTTCTGTCAATAAAGAGTGGAAATAAATCTTAAAATGCATGCCATTTATTCATGCACGTGGTGTTCCTCATTTGTAAGAGGTGGGGGGGGGGGGTGCATTAGGGTTATTTAAAAATGATATACTTTTTTGAAAGATTTATAATATTTGCATGTTGATCTAATATTTTTTTTTGTAGTTTTATGTGAACCATCAGTTAACAGAATTGATTTTTATTAGATTTTTTTTTTCATTTAAATTAATTTAAGTTTCAGTCATTTTAACATTTCAACTTTTTGTTTTTCTATTATTTTCCAAATCAAGATTTCAGTTTGCGCTTATTTAATTTCAGGTTTTACTTTTATTGAGGTATTTTGTTTCATTTAAGCTTTAAAAAATGTTTTATAATTGTTTGCATTCATTTCATTACCCTTTTAGTCATTTTAGTACTTAAACTTGTGTTATTTCAGTGAAATTTTCATTTGCATTGGTTTCATTTATTATTTAATTTTCATCAAATATTTGTATTTTATTGCATTTAAGCTTATTTTTAAACCGTTTTTTTTAATATTATTATCTTTAATTATTCAAAATAATCTATTTCACAACGTCACAACATACTTATTTTACAACTCATAGTATATTATTTGCCAAAGCAACATTTAAGATTACACTATTCTTTAATTTTAGGTTTTAATTTATGAGGAGCTATTTTGTTTAATTTAAGCTTTATTTAAATGAAAAGGTTTTTTTAAAAAATATTGACATCATTGTTTGCAATAATTTTGATTTAATTTCATTGGTTTTCATTAAATATTAGTTTTTTATTTTTTAAAATTTAAAATATTCTTTTATAATTATATATTTTTAATTCATTTATTCCCGTTTCAATTATATTTAGTATTTCAACTTATTATTTGCCAAAGCAACATTTAAGTTTTTCTGTAATTTAGTTTTTAAATTTTAATAAGGTATTTCAAATTTCTTTTAAATTTAAGCTTTATTTTAATTAATAGATATTTAAAAATGTTTTCATATTGTTTTAATGAGGTTTTATTACACATTTAGCCATTGTGATACTTGAACTTGTTTTATTTCAGCAAAATTTTCATTTGCATTCCTATTGGTTTCATTTAATATTTGGTTTTCATCGAATATTTGTATTTTATTGCATTTAATCTTATTTTTTAATAGTTTATTATACATATTTTCCCTAAATTAATTCATTTCGGTTTCAGTCACTTTATTATTAATTATAATAAATTATTGTAATTTTGTAATTATAAAAGGGATTTTGTTTTATTTAAGCTTTATCTAAATGAATAAAAAAAAAATAGATCATTTTTCATGATGATGAAGCCTTTATTTGTCACACTTTTACATGTCGCGAAATTGGACCCCCCGACCATACACAAACATCACACATTTCAGGGGAAGACAGGTAGACGAGAGGTAGCTTTTAGAATATGGAAATAAAAAAAGCAGCAACCAAGCACATAATTGTTCATCATTAATTGCAATAATTTTGATTTTGATTTAATTAGGTTTTATGAAATATTTGTCTTTTATTTTGTTTTTGCTTATTATTAAGATTTTAAATATTGTTTTACTTTAATGTATTCTAGTTATTTTTAGTATTTCAACGTATTATTTGCCAAAGTAACATTTAAATTGGCACTTTTGCTTAATTTTTGTTAAGTAAAAATAATTAAATTCTGTACAAACAATTAACATTTTTAATAAGTATTAAATTTTTTAAATTTAAGCTTTAAGTTAATTAATAGACATTTTTTAAAATATATATATATATTTTCATAACTTGTTACACATTTAACCATTTTGATACTTCAACTTATGTTTCCATTAGCCTTCTTACTGGTTTCATTTACCACATGGTTTTCATTAAATGTGTGTCTTTTTATTGCATTTCAGCTTAATTTAAATTTATTTTTAATACTTTTAGTTAACAATAGCACAGTTGTTGACTAAAGCATCAGTCAGATGATCAAACGTCAAACTCTCCTCTCTTTTTTCAGTCACCGGCTGAGATTTCCGACTACTCCTCTTACGAAGGTAATGAAGAAGATCCAAATGAAAGCAGAGCTGAATCTTCTCTGGCGGCCGACACTAGCAAACAGTCAGTCAGCGAGTGGATCCGCTCCGCTCAGGCCATTCTCCAGACACCTCAGAAGCAAACCACCAAGACCATCAAAACCCCAGAGGACTCCAGCAAAAAGAGGAGGAGGTTCGAAAGGTATGATCTATTGCACTTGGACCACAATCTTCACTTTGGTGCAACCCTGTGCAAGATGAACTCCATTTATGAGTTCAGGCTCTGGCTTTATGATTGGGATTTATCACCTTAACGGATGGTAATCCTTTCACACTGTTATTTATTCTTTTCTTTTTCTCTCTCACTCTCTTTCTGTTTGACGTCAAGTTCACAACCCCGAAATTTCATATCAATGTAAACAGACTGAATACAAAAGAGCTCAAAGTCTAGCTCAAGCAGTTTAATAGTACATCCACACCCTTACCGTAAAAAAACCTGGTCAGCTTAGTTTTTGATTGGCTATCGGGGAGTGGCTTTCTTTGCACATTTGTGTGTGAGTGAGTGTGTGTCACCTTGTTTAATTTAGGAGTATTTCCTCCTATGCGCACAAGAAACAGCATTAAGGCCTTTTGTCTGATATTACTCAGCAGTATGAAAAGTTCATATCTTGATTATAGTGACTGACATTATTCCGGTTATCTTGTTAAAATTAGGGCTGCAGGATTCTGGCCAAAATAGGAATCACGATTTGTTTTGCTTAAAATAAAGATCACGATTTTTCTGGATAGATGGATGGTTGGATAGATATAGATGGGTGGATGGAGATAGATGGGTGGGTGGGTGAATGATTGGATGGATGGATAGATAGATAGATAGGTAGATAGGTAGATAGATAGATAGATAGGTAGATAGATAGATAGATAGATAGATAGATAGATAGATAGATAGATAGATAGATAGATAGATAGATAGATAGATAGATAGATAGATAGATAGATAGATAGATAGATAGATAGATAGATAGGTAGGTAGGTAGGTAGGTAGGTAGGTAGGCGGATGGATATGGATGGATGGATATATATGGATGGATGGATAGATATGGATGGATGGATAGATATAGATGGATGGATATAAATGTATGGATGGATGGATGGATGGATATAAATGGATGGATAGATATAGATGGATGGATATAAATGGATGGATGGATAGATATATACGTAGGCTATAGATAGATAGATAGGTAGGTAGGTAGGTAGGTAGGTAGGTAGGTAGGTAGGTAGGTAGGTAGGTAGGTAGGTAGGTAGGTAGGTGGATGGATGGATGGATATGGATGGATATGGATGGATATATATGGATGGTTAGATATGGATGGATGGATTGATATAAATGGATGGATAGATATAGATGGATGGATATAGATGGATGGATGGATAGATATATAGGCTATAGATAGATAGATAGGTAGATAGGTGGATGGATGGATGGATAGATATGGATGGATGGATGCATGGATAGATATGGATGGATATGGATGGATGGATATATATGGATGGTTAGATATGGATGGATGGATATAAATGGATGGATAGATATAGATGAATGGATATAGATGGATGGATGGATAGATATATAGGCTATAGATAGATAGATAGATAGGTAGATAGGTGGATGGATGGATGGATAGATATGGATGGATGGATGGATGGATGGATATAAATGGATGGAGATAGATAGATAGATAGATAGATAGATAGATAGATAGATAGATAGATAGATAGATAGATAGATAGATAGATAGATAGATAGATAGATAGATAGATATTAAATGTCTTTATAAGCATGCATTTACATTACATCCTTTTTTGCAATTAGCTTACACAATGTTACAGGATTTACTGTGGATCAGGGCCGGAGTGGGACTTCTTTTCAGCCCTGGAGTTTCGAGCCTTAGACCAGTCCATTTCAGTTCAAGACTGAATATATTAAAACAATGTAATTTCCAATTCAGTACTTCACAGTGAAGATTTATTTAACAGTTAACACCACGTACAATAATGTTTAACAGTATCAGAATCTATTTTCTGTAAGAGTTTGTGCTCATAAATATACAAACCTTGAAATGAAAAAATACCAAATAAATACAAATATAAATTAAGCTATATGTATCAAATACGTTTGTGTATAAAATAAAGATTAAAATTAAATGTATTGAATTTTATTTTTCATAAATATGAGAACATTAAAGGGTAGCTAAATCTCCAACACTACTCTTTAAAACATCACAACGTCCTTTTCTGCAATATCTGAATATATATTCTGTGCGAAATAGTGTACAGACATCCAGTCCTTAAACATAAAGAATAAAACAAGTCTTAACACTGTTATCTGCCAGACATTTTTAATCACAGCTAATAATGGCTTCATATTTTCCCCCATTTTTAGCTTTCTGATCAAGTTAAGTCAGATTTATTAATGTAGTGAATCATCTGATTTCATTAATTGTCTCAGGGCATTTTTTTCATTGAGCAGGTGTAATATTCATTAATATTAATATTGATAATTCGAATTCTTACATTCAATGACAATCCTACCAGCCCATTTTAGTGTGTTGTGCTCATGACTGGTCCTTGGTAATATTACGGGGACCGACTCGTCGTTGTTAGGAGCAAACAGGACAACAGGCTGCTGCTGAAGAGCTACAGTACAAGTAAACGTAATCGTTGTTTTGCACTGCTCCTAACTAGCCTAATGTCAATTTACTGGCCGTTTCATCGTCTTCATGTGTTGTTGTACTTTCGCTTTTTTAATTCTGGCCTTTTCAGAGCCACCTTTGCACGATTTTTCGTCTCTCGCGTATCTCTTAACAAATGATTTTGCTGATGAGTAAGGTGCTGCTGTTAGAGTCGAATGATAATTACGTCATCATTAACCTGCAGGCTGCATTCAGCTCATGGGGCGGCGAGAAAATAAATAAAGAGTGGATCTGAGGTAAAATAATGAATAAAACGAGTGAGGCTATGGTCAAATAAATAAAGAAATGAAAAAACTGCGACTGCTGAAAGTGCAGGCGGCTAGGGACACAGGCTCTCGCAGCCAAAAAAGGGACCGGCCCACCGGGAATTCTCCCGGCCCTCATGATCCCGGCCCTGCTGTGGTTTGTAAGTTATCAAAATCATGATAATCAGTCACAGTGTTAATGATAAATGAAAATGGCATTACTAACCATCTGAAAACGTACAGTGGTTTACCTTGAAACTGATAATCATGACAACAACACTACTCAGGGAACATCAGAGATGGAGTCCTGCCCTTGACATTGTACTGTAAATGAGTCAGCTTTTATGAATGGGAGAGTTTGTGTGGAGTTTGTTTCCCTCACGGGGGAGCTGTGCCTCTTTTTGGCTCCTGATAGTCCACAGATCCTCCTGCTGACCCTCAGTTATTTCTGCAGAAAAACACTGGATCAGTCGCCTCTGCATGTTTTAATCTGACTTTTTTTTTTGTATAAGAAGATGATTTTTTTTGTCTTTGAGTTTTTTCAAGATTTTACAATAATTCAAACCCCAATACTCAGAACTTACCCCAGACAGGTTTTGGAAAAAAAATAAAAATAATAATAATCATTTAAAAAAATAATTAAAAATAATATTAAAATAAATTAATTATTAAAAAATAATAATTAAAAATATAACATTCGAATCAAGCACCAATTCACATTCCACAACTTCAGCCTTCCAAAGCTTCTTCCATATCTCCATTTTTTACAAAGTTCAAAAACACCTCCCAAATATCACAAAATTCAGAGGATTTTTTGCTTATTATATTTAATCTGACTTTTTAATGTGTTTGTATTATGCTTTTATGTGATTACAGCACACATAAATATAATAGAGTGCATAAAAACTGCTACTCACTAATATAAAATGAGCACAAAGTAAATATAAATAGAGTAAATAATAGTTAATAGCAAGCAGAGTTGAGTTTTTATGCTAATGTGAACTAGTCTGCTGCATATGTAAGCCTAATGAGTTGTGTGCAGGACCATAAGTGGAGTGAATGTACTGTAGATTTGATTGATTCAATGATTAATTTTAAGGAACTGATTCTCTCTGTGATTGATTCTGATAGATTCAGAGTGGCTGGTTGTGAATTGTTTGTTTATTCTGGTTCATTCAGTCTGTTTTATTTTCTGTGAATGAGTTGGATTTATTGACTATTGATTTTGTGTGATTGATTTTTATGGTCTGAAATCTAATTGTTCCTTTAATCGCTTCTTTTTGAGTATGTGCAAACAAATCCCCTGTATTTATTTGGCTGGATTTATTATAATGTTCAATGCAACTGATTCTCAATGATTGATTCAATCAGGATCAATTTATACAGAGCTATCAGTGTAAATGATTAACGAGATTCATTCTTTGAATGTTTTTATGCGATTGATTCAATCAAATCACTTGAATCTTCTGCTTTGATTAATTGTGAAAGATCCAATCACTCATTCACGGTGCTTTGAATCTTCTGCTTTGATTCATTGTGAAAGATTCAATCTCTCATTCAGAGTGCTTCTGCTTTTCTAAATGATTCATTCTGTCTTATTGATTCTGTGGGGTTAATTTTACTCAGCTAGACTTTGTTTTAACGCCGAGTGATTGATTTCATATAAACGGTTCTCTAGGACGAATTAATTTAAAAATATTCAATCTCTCATTCACAGTGCTTTGAATCTTCTGCTTTGATTCTAAATTATTCGTTCTTTCTTATTGATTCTGTGGGGTTGATTTTACACAGCTTGACTTTGTTTTGATGCCAAGTGACTTGCTTTTATACAAATGAGTCTCTAGAATGAATGAATTCTGACAGATTCAATTTCTCATTCACGGTGCATTGAATCTTCTGCTTGGATTCATTGTGAAAGATCCAATCACTCATTCACGGTGCTTTGAATCTTCTGCTTTGACTCTAATTGATTCATTCTTTCTTATTGATTCTGTGGGGTGGATTTTTACTCTGTTTGAATTCATGTTTTGATGCCAAGTGATATGATTTTATACAAAGGAGTTTCTAGGATGAATCAATTCTGAAACTATTCAAAACTATTCAAAGCTTTGAATCTTCTGCTTTGATTCTAAATGATTCATTCTGTCTTATTGATTCTGTGGGGTTGATTTTTACACAGGTTGAATTCATGTCTTAATTTCAAGTGACTGATTTTATACAAAGGAGTCTTTAGGATTAATCAATTTTGAAAGATTTAATCCCATTCACAGTGCATTGAATCTTCTGCTTTGATACATTGTGAAAGATCTAATCACTCATTCATGGTCCTTTGATTCTTCTGCTTTGATTCTTAATGGTTCGCTCTTTCTTATTGATTCTGCAGAGTTGGCTTTAAAACATTTAAGCTGTGTAAAATCAACTCTGCAGAATCAATAAGACAGAATGAATCATTTTGAATCCAAGCAGAAGATTCAAAGCACCGTGAATGAGAGATTGAATCTTTCAGAATTGATTAATCCTAGAGACTTATTTGTATAAAATCAAATCACTTGGCATCAAAACATGAATTCTAGCTGCGTAAAATCAAGTGATTTGAATGACTAGGGTGAATCAATTCTGAAATTCTGATTCAATCTCTCATTTAGGGTGCTTTGAATCTTCTGCTTTGATTCTAAATGATTCATTCTGTTTTATTGACTCTGTGGTGTAGATTTTACTCAGCTTAAATTCATGTTTTGATGCAGAGTGATTGATTTTAGATAAATGAATCTCTAAGATTAATTCATTGTGAAAGATTCAATCAATTGATTCTGTCATAATGATTCTTTGTAACTATATGATTGTTTTATTGGACTGATTTCATGTAATCTCTTCATAGAGGGGGTCTTGCTGAAAGGCTGAACCGACTCCACAGCAGGCAGAGATCTGCCATCAGCTTCTGGAGACATCAGTGCAACTCCACCACATCAGCTGGTAAGCAGTCTCAATCACAATGTTTATGCTAAAACTCGATTAAATCTCGATTGTCAGAGAACAGAGCATTAGTGGTCATTTCTCTATTGCTGGCCCCTAATCGCAATATCATCAATAATAAAATTCACAATCAAAACCAACTCAAGTCTGTCACTTATTTAAACGCTGCCAGTGTCAGTTCTAGCCAGGAAAATATTCAACTGCCAACCCGCAGTTTTCATATTTCCATAATTGCTTGTCATGCTCGGCTGAAACGTGTTGAATATTCCAGCGACGAGATCTGGCAGTGTACAGTTGGAGGAGTAGGAGGCTGTGAAACGCGTACAGCACACCTACCATTGTGATTCAGGTGACAATACCACTTAATTGTGTTTCAGCCAAAGCGACAGGAAAACCACAGACACAAACACACTGCAGACAGAGTCACACACCTTATGTTTCATTTTCCATGGTATAACGGATTTCTTTTCATACTGTGAACAGCTAGGGGTCTTCGGCTGTTTGTGTTGGAGGTTTAAAGAAGTTAATGTTACAGTTTACGGTGGAAATTCAAGAGAAAATGTGTTAATTGTTTGAGGAAATTAAACGTGTGTGATGCACTGCCAGTGTAAATTGTTACTATTAGGTTCATTCAATCAAATAAGCATTAACTGAAATAAAATGAAATATATATTTATTCATTTATTTTTATTTATTTATTTTAGCTGGTAGCTAAAATGTAAAAACTGAGACATTTACAGAACATAATTACTGAAACAGAAACTTTTTTTAATTGCATATTTGTATTAACTTTTTAAGTATTAGTGACAAAACACATTACAAGAAAACAACAGACAATGGCCATTTAAACAATGCTAAAGAGTAACAAAAAATATATAAATATATTAATTTAATTTATAGAAAGAAAAATATATTATAATAATAAAATTAAATAATCATATTATATTAATAAAATAATTATAACTAATAAATAATAGTAATGGTGATACAGTGGCACAGTAGGTAGTGCTGTCGCTTCACTGCAAGAAGGTCACTGGTTCAAGCCTCAGCTGGGTCAGTTGGTGTTTCTGTGTGGAGTTTCCATATTCTCCCAGCGTTCCCGTGGGTTTCCTCTGGGTGCTGCGGTTTCCCCCACAAGTCCAAAGACATGCGGTACAGGTGAATTGGGTGAGCTGAAATTGTCCGTAGTGTATGTGTGTGAAGGAGACTGTATAGGTGTTTCCCAGTGATGGGTTGAAGCTGGAAGGGCATCTGCTGCATAAAACATATGCTGGATAAGTTAGTGATTCATTCTGCTGTGGCGACCCCAAATTAATAAAGGGACTGAGCCGAAAAGAAAATTGATGAACAAATGGCATTTCTGTGTGGAGTTTGCATGTTCTCCCTGCATTCGTTTCCTCCGAGTGCTCCCGTTTCCCCCACAGTACAAAGACATACGGTACAGCTAAATGGGCTAAGTTAAATTGTCCGTAGTGTATGAGAGTGAATGAGTGTGTATAGGTGTTTCCCAGAGATGGGTTGTGGCTGGAAGGGCATCTGCTGCGTAAAAATGTGCTGGATAAGTTGGCGGTTCATTCCGCTGTGGTGACCCCAGATTAATAAAGGGACTAAGCTAAAAAGAAAATGAATGATTGAATATATCTGTTGTATATTATAATAAGTTGATTTATGAATATTAGAATACTTTTTTTGTTAAAGGTGTATTAGGTAAGTTTGACTCCCAGTGGTTGAACTAGGTATTGCATTCCTGGATCAAAACAAACGTAAGCGGAGATTGCCAGATTAAGGACCAAAAGGAGCGAGTCTGATGATTGAGCCTAAAGGCTAGATTAAATCGTGTTCTAAATAAAAGCAACGGCACGCAATAGAAGAAATATTCTCCATATTAAAATGAGTTTTTGTCCTAACCAACAGCTGAAATTTATATTTTTAGAAACGATTTCTATTTCTTTCAGTTGAACAACAGAAAACTGACAATGATCACCTCAGGTACACCTCATGTGTTTTATTCAGTGTTAAATGCTAATAATGTGAGTTTGAATGCCATTTTACATGACATTTATTGCCATACTACTGAAAGCAGCAGCAGATGGTTGTGATGTCTGTGACTCAAAACCAACACATATCAGTGATTCAGCATCTACATTTAATAATGTTAAATATGTTTAATATGTATTAACTAGATTATAATCCTTACCATTTCGTGAGTGAGGGCATATTCTGTGCTTCTGAATGGCTGTATTTAATTTTCTGATGTGTTTCGTCTGGTGCAAACAGCCAAATTGCTTATCACTACAAATCTCATCATGTACCGCACATGTGTCAATTACAAGGCCCGTGGGCCAAATGCGGCTTGTCAAAACATTTAATCAGACCTGACAAGTTTTGGTAATGAAGTTCAAGTGGCCCGCGCTCGCTTTAAATATTAGGTCTTGGGACCATTATAATATTGAGGTGGTGATGTTGCGCTTCACCCTGCTCTCTAATTTAGACGTTAGAAAAATGTTACGCTACATGTAAACAAGATAAATTATTTCTGGTACTAGCACAATGGCAAAAAAACACAAACTGGACAGAGAATATCGACAATTTCAACCAAGGTGGAAAACAGAATATTTATTCAAATATTTATTCATATATTACAAGTGTCCTTTGAAGCTAAATAATCGAAATAATACAATTTCTTACCATTTATTTTTTATATAGGCTACTATTTATCTGTAATAGCCCACTAATAAATATATTGCTTTAATTTTTTCCTCTGAAATCCACAAGTTCAGTTGTAGGCATCGACAGTTAGCATGGATCATTTCATGATTAGGTTGCCTTTTTAAAGCTAAAAGAATAAGTTTACTAGTACAATATCAGAAGTCATCCGTTGCTCGTTACAATGTGGTATATCAGTTGTTGGCTTTTTGTTTTATTATCAGTTTTTCTGAATATGAAATTGTTTTGAAAGTAGACTACTGTTTTATGCTAGCCTACTGTACTGTTTTATGCTTATATTGGTTAGAGACCTTCATGTTTTGATAGAGATAAAACCTGCTGTGACACAGATGTGGTCCAAATTAAAATTAAATGTAAAACCTTGCTATTTTGATAAGTGTGGTTTAATGAAGTGTAACAGATGTTACAGAATTGTTAATACACTTTTATTTTCTCCAATAAATAAATCAATAAAAACAAATGTACATGTACGGCCCCTGACTTCATTCACAACACTCAGTGCGGCCCTTACCAAGTTTGGATTTGACACGCCTGATGTAGCGGGTTGTTAGTACGGTGTTTCAATGTAATCTGCTCACCTAATGTTTACATTTGCAACAGTTATATTATTTGCTAATTAATAACCTCTGTGGAACTCTGAATCTGCTTTTCATTTCTGCTTCTTCATCATTGCTTCTCACTTCAGGCTGGTACTGTCCACCGGAGGTCACATTTCGGTTACGAGCGCATGCTTGGAGAGCCCTCATCATGACTGATGAATGAAATACGCTGTTTTCCATCAAGGAAACCCGGGGTGCTGAAATATAATTGGCTAAGCTGGCATTGGGCGGGTTAAAAGAACCAAAACAAAGATAGACGTTCCGGCACATAACACACAAAGCAGAATATCTGATTCAGCATTGTTTTTCAGATAAACAAGAATGTTCACTTAGCATGTTTCCTAAATATCTGCAAACATTTCATAGTATTTTTATGCTTCAGAAGAGTCAGAAACTTACATACAGCACCTTTAAATGTTGATTTAAGTTATAGTCATCCAGAATTTTTTTATTCAAATGGAAATATTTTTCAGTCATGTGAAAAAGTTTAGACACCCTACTAAATGCCATCATTTAAGGATGTGGTCCGGATGTCAAATGGATTATTGCATTGCATCTTGATTTGTATTTATTTATTTATTATTATTATTTATTAATTATATATGACAATACACACCAACATCCTAAAATAAAGCGTACACACATGGTATGTTAAAATATTAATAAATAAATAAATAAATAGACCAGTTTTTTATGTTCTGATACATAAAATTCAATAAGGTGTCCTAAATTATTCATATGACTGTAGTGATTTGGTAATATTCTAGTCTTGCATGTCTAGTTCTAGTCTAGCAATGTTAGCTAAATCTTAATATAAATTGAGTTGCTCAGTCATGCACTTTTTTTAGTACTCCTTCACGTTTATAGTGGAAAAGTAATCTTGGATGACTACAGTTTACGGACAGCTCTGCAGCTGGCATACTTCCTTAAATTCCACAGCCTGAAGAGTGCTGAGGAATGCATCTCCCACACACATCTTGCTTGGTGCAAGATTAAAAATGATTTTCATAGCTAATAAATCACATTTCAGTGCATGCATTTAATAACTCACACCTTTCCTATTCTTAGTTATGAACAGCTGTTTTTGGCACTGTTTCCTATATAAAAAAACTTGAAGAATAGTCAGTGTTTCTTGTATTTTTGCATTGCATTGCATGGAGTAAACATAGCCTGTTCCTCTTGCTGCTTTAATTTTTTGTGCACAAAAACTTTCCATTACACATCCTTTAGAAATACTTCTCCTTAGTCTTGGCTGTGCTCGCCCATGATTTCAGCTGAGTCAATTGTGTTCATGTGTGCTATGAAAGCCAACAATTCCTTGAACAGTCAGCATGGGAATATATCCCATCAGAGAGCTGGATTTTATTTCATTTCCTCAGAACTGACAGAAATGAAAAAGTTGGAAGCACACCAGCGCGAGTTTTCACTGCATAACCCAAAATATCCTGCCGCTGTTATTCATTTACTGGACCTGTATCGTATGCGTGTTGTTTTGCAAATCCTCATATCTTTGAGAAGAAACCATCTTGAGCTGATCATTTTAAAAGAATGTAAAGTTTACTATATAGGCTAATTGTTCGCGCTTGTGTGTAGTAAACCAAACTTCATCATTCATTCTCGAACACGCAAAATGTGAAGATCTCCTGTTTTGATCTTAATAATAGTTCAAACATCCTGATTTTATCTGACGTGAAGTATTGTTTTTTTTATTTATTCCTCCAAAAATTGTCTAATTAATCTGTCATTCTGCATAACTAACTCTGTTTTCTGTTTTTACGACTGGATTGTACAATTCCGTCTGGGCCCAAACTATTTAAAAAAATTTGAGTTACAAAACTAAATTTACTATCGTGTTTTCTTCTCTGTCTTTTATATTGAATACATATATGAAGAGTTCTGATACAAAACCTTTTAAATCCATCAGACCTATTTTCTTGTAAATGAGCATTTTCTATCAGGCTCCTATAATTAGGCTCAGAAGTTTCATTTTAAATGTAATGAAAAGGTTGTTATCTGGTAAAATAACTTTTTTCATAAATGTCACTTTAGACAATTTTTTAATTTTAACGAATTAGATTTTCTTTTGCGTCAAAACCAGCTAAATCCACTTGTGCTTTTTTTTGCAAAAACCTCTAAATCCACCTATCAGGACAAGACTGTGTATTTAGTTGAAAATGACTAAAGATGCAATTAGAAATCATCTTACCAAACATAAAACACATTACACAGACCACCTAAAATTAAAAATACATAAATCTGTCAAGTAAGTGGCGGTTCATTCCGCTGTGGTAAACCAGGGAAAAAGCAGAAGGAAAATTAATGAATGAAATTGTCAAGTAAGTGCATTAATCAATAACATTAAAACTTAAATCTTAACAATCTGTTGTCATTTCTGATATTTGGGATTTAGATTTAATGCAGTAAAGCAATGTAAACATTGTAAACCAAGCTTGGTAGGTTCAAGTATTGTAGTTTAAAACATTGTGAAACATCAATATCTGTGCATTGTCCATTTATATAAAAAGCTTATCAGACGTATTGGTATTATGAAGTAGGTTAATATAAATGTATATTTTTATGCATTATATTAGCAGATAAATCACAAGGTACTGTAGGCCTACTGGGCAAAAAGGGGAAGTCTCTCAAGTTGTCATTTATTCATTCTCACCATACTCAAGGTCTTGGTCTATTTTTTGTCTTGTTTATCCTCATAGCACCCATGTGGGATTAAAAAAAGGCATCTTAACTGTGTCTTTCGTGAAACAGTGTTGCCGTTTAATGAAGAGTATATCAGACTCATTTAAAGTAGCATTGCTGTGCAAACAAACGTTATGAATGCATGCTACACTTCCCACTGTACAGTGTGTTTTTTTTTTCTTATAATACACTTATAAAGTTTTGAGGTATAGGCACTTTTTCATTTGCCATTCACTGACAGCCGGACAGCCTCATCCAGTTCATCAAACTACGTCTTTTAAAATCGAAATCGAAAGCGGAATAAAACATAAAAAGCTCCTCATAAAAGCTGGCGTATCAGCGAGGCGTTACATTGAAAACATAGGATTCGATTTGTGCCTTCTAATTGGTTCTTGGGATATAGCGGCTTTTGCTGTCAAAGGCAAGTGGCGTTTAGCAGATTTTGCATACAAACTGTTATTTCTGAATAGGCTGATGCTGCGATTTAGATGATTTGAAGCAAAAATATTTGTTGAACATGTACTACTTGTCTAAAGTATTCACTCAATGTCATAATCTCATTTCTGGCAGAAGTGGTGTTTAGCGGCTTTTGCATCTGAACTCTTCATAAATATATACAAGTACAGTTGAATTATTAGCCCCCTTTGATTTTTCATTTTTAAATATTTCCCAAATTATGTTTAACAGAGCAAGGAAACTTTCACAGTATCTTTGATAATATTTTTTCTTCTGGAGATTTGTTTTATTTCGGCTACAATAAAAGCAGTTTTTAAAAAACATTTTATTAGCCCCTTTAAGCTATACATTTTTTCAATAGTCTACAGAACAAACCATCATTATACAATAACTTGCCTAATTACCCTAACCTGCCTAGTTAACCTAAGTAACCTACTTAAGCCTTTAAATGTCACTTTAAGCTGTTTAGAAGTGTCTTGAAAAATATCTAGTCAAATATTATTTACTGTCATCATGGCAAAGATAAAATAAATCAGTTATTAGAGATGAGTTATTAAAACTATTATGTTTAGAAATGTTTAAACAGAAATTGGGGAAAAAATAAACGGGGCTAATAATTCAGGGGAGCTAATAATTCTGACTTCAACTGTGTGTGTGTATGTATGTATGTATGTATGTACGTATGTATGTATGTATGTATGTATGTATGTATGTATGTATGCATGTAAATACATATATATATATATATATATATATATATATATATATATATATATATATATATATATATATATACATAACTGTGTGTGTATATATATATATATATATATATATATATATATATATATATATATATATAAATTTAGATAGATATATATATATATATATATACATAACTGTGTATATGTGTGTATATTTATCTATAAATTTAGATATATATATATAGATATATATATATAGATATATATATATATATATATATATATATATATATATATATATATACATATTTAGATATATATAGATATATAAATATGTATATAAATATATGAATGCCCACATTCACGAAATATTAACATCTGTAATGTGAAGTGGATGCTGACAACAGGGGTGCGGATCCAAACGCAGGGTTTATCAGCAGGATGGTCAGGCAAGCAACAGTCCACACAGGAGCAAACAGATGTATACGGGCCATCCATAGTCGTGGTCAATAAATCAGATGGTCAAAAGGCAGGCAGCAGACAACGTAAAACAAACGAAACAAAGCAAGGTTCAAATACGGAAAGCAAGGCAAGGAAAATGCATTGTAATGTTCACAGTTCGGTATAACAAGACTCAGCCACATGTGTGTTTGTGCTGTTTTTATAATCCATGTAATCAGTCTATAACGGCAGTGTGAATGCAACCAGTCATGATCAGAAACCGGTTGTATGTGTGTGGTGCATGACTGGAATTTTTTGTTTGTCATAGGAAAGTTTTTCAGAAGTGCAATTGTTAGACAAAATATCATATTTCCTTGTTATCAATCCTTTATTGAATATATTTTTAAAAATACATGAAAAGTGTGTTTTTGTGCATTGAATGCATTCATTCATTCATTCATTCATTCAATCATTCATTCATTCATTTTTCTTCGGCTTATTTATCAGGGGTCGCTACAATGGAATGAAACGCCTATTATTCTGACATGTTTTACGCAGCGGATGCCCTTCCAACTGCAACCCATTACTGGAAAACACCCATAGCGCGTTTATACACACACACTCATACACTATGCAGGACTCGAAATTGTGACTTTTTTGGTCACATATGCACCCGAAATTTTATCTATGCGACCTCAAAATATATTTGGTGCGATATTTGCGGTATTTTATATTTGTGCGAGTGAATAAATTTGTTGGCATGTGACTTTTTTTCACTGCAAAATATTCACCGCATGCGCAGATTTAGGATAAATTCACGCAGAATGCATCTTTGCATCTGAAATGCTAAACGCAGCGCTCGGGAATAGTTTAAAACAGTTGTCATGTCAACTTGCTGCAGTAAACAAAGCCCGCAATGCCCGCTCTGCCTTCAAGCTCCTCTTATTGACACACTGCACTAGAACTGAACACGAATGGATTGGTTAATATCAGCTGTCAATCACTCCCTCAATGCTTTCTGCCTTCAGATGACAGGGAGCTACAACCAGAAAAATGTAGGATGAAGGCAAAAAAGGGCTGAAGATGAGAGAACGAAAATAACACTGACAGATGTTGTTTTAGAAACCACCAAAGCTTACAAATAATGGCACATCTGATTAGTGATCATGTGGTGAATGTTAATCCACTATTAACGTGTTTCGAAGAGTGGATAAAAGACTTCCATTGGCTTCAAGTCCGCTATGAAAATAGCTAAAGCCATTCACTATAAAACCTGTGGGACAGAGTTTGCTGGTAACAGCGTTTGCCACTGTCTCTACACAATTTAAGCGCGAGAGGTTCTGTTTAATCCTTCATTTAATTGTCAGAATGCTATGCAAGTAATGTAAAACTAAAAGCTATAATATAAAACTTGTAGTAACGGTGCTCATAATTGGTGGATGCGACTAAAATTAGGCTAAATTTTTAAAGTTAGGAGCACCACCGCTACCAAGCAAAACGGTTCATTTCAAGCCCTGCTACGGCCAATTTAGCTTATCCAATTCCTATAGCGCATGTCTGTGGACTGTGGGGGAAACCGGAGTACCCGGAGGAAACCCATGCCAACACAGGGAGAACATGCAAACTCCACACAGAAATGCCAACTGACCTAGCCGGGACTCAAACCAGAGACCTTCTTGCTGTGAGGCGACAGTGCTAACCACTGAGCCACCGTGCCGCCTGTGCATTGAGTTATTATGGCTACATAAATATTGAATAAACCACTGTATGTGGCACAAATCTTTCTCCTAAGGACTACAATCCTACAATACTGCATTAATGAGTGAATTACTGAATCATTTATTCAAGAGATTCGTTCAAAAATGCTGATTCATTTCGAAACTATGCAAGGGACTGTTTTTTTTTTTTTTGAATGGATCATTGAATTGTTCACTCAATAAAACCAGTATTGTCTATTTAAAATGAGGAATTAAATTGTGACACCATATCGTTTTATACCTGTAAGCTGACAGACCTGGTGTCCTGACACTGAGGATTGTGGGAGTTCGGGAGGAGTGTGGCATGCAGGCCGCTGTGTGTGAGCGGCTGCCAGAGGGAGAAACCTGTGTGGCTCTTTTCAACAAGGACACGGCCATCCAGATACAGCCTGCGCCTGGAGACATCGTCCACATCTACCCACCATGGTGAGCGTCTATATTGTATAGTATTAGATTTTCCATATTACAGCTGATGGTATTTGACCCTGTTTTTCATGGCCATCTTGGGATTTTTTGACTGTGAAACAACAGCGCAGTTTTGAACAAATTAAGATTAATTATTAAGAATAATTATTTTTTATTAAAAATACAATGCCTTTATAGTCTTAACGTTGGACTAAAGCTTTTGAAAAATAAAGTACTTTATATTTTGAATAGGGATGCAATGATTATAGATTTTGGTTGTATGACTATAGTGTGAGGAATAATCACGGTTTCACGGTTATCACGATTATTATATATTCAGTAATTTCATAAAACTACTAGTTTAGAAAATCATATGAAAACTCCCTAAATATTAAAGTGTTGTTTATTGCTGCTCTGTGACCAAATACTACAGCGCAAAATATTAATAAAAACAAACAACAGTTCATTTCTCTTAGGACTTAAAAATAAGTGAAAACAGTTTTTGGCATTTAAACATAAGTAATAATTTTACACTGAATATAAATGACAGAACAATGAAAAAAAATACAATAAATAAATAAATAAATAAAAATAAGAATAAATAAATAAAAATGTATTTGTCTAATGTAAATCTAAGCATTATATTAGCCGAGTATTTCCTTTTTAAAGAGAACAAATGTAGTCAAAGGCTGCTGAACCACTATTTATATAATCTTACAAAATTGTTTGGTATTTTCAGTTTGTATTTCTCTCTGTTTGGAGTGGAAATGTGTACATTTGAAGTCAGGATTATTTTTTTTAAATATTTCCCAAATGATGTTTAACAGAGCAAGAAAATTTTCACAGTATGTCTGGTAATATATTTTCTTCTGAAGAAAGTCTCAATCGGTTTATTTCAGCTAGAATAAAAGCAGTTTAAATTTTTTTAAGAACCATTTTAAGGTCAAAATTATTAGCCCCTTTAAGCTTTATATTTTTTCGATAGTCTTCAGAACAAACCATCGTTATACAATAACTTGCCTAATTACTCTAACCTGCCTAGTTAACCTAATTAACCTAGTTAAGCCTTTAAATGTCACTTTAAGCTGTATAGAAGTGTCTTGAAAAATATCTAGTCAAATATTATTTACTGTCATCATGACAAAGATAAAATAAATCAGGTATTAGAAATGAGTTATTAAAACTATTATGTTTAGAAATGTGTTGAAAAAAAGCTTCTCTCCGTAAAACAGAAATTAGGGGGAAAAATAAACACGAGGGCTAATAATTCAGGGGTGCTAATAATTCTGACTTCATCTGTATATTCCATACAAAGTGTGAAGCTGATCGGTCAGTTCTCGCTCGTGGCATTCTTTCAAATAGGTGCGACTGGAAAGCGTAAGCATGTTGCGCCGCTTACATGCCACGTGCATGTCGTTCACAATATGCATGGAAATAGTAATTCAAAATAACGAACTTGCACGCGCAAAAGACGTGATATGTGAACGGCCTCAGCCATAGTTAATCCGGCATGCATAGGCATTAGCCTTGATGTGCAAGTTCAGAACTAGCACACAGCTGCCGTGACTTTGGTTGCAGCGGTTTGTTCCATGCAGAAATGCAGTGTTGAGAAGCCGCGGTGTTTAATTTGTCCTGTAATAATTAACCAGGACAAATTAAAGCACGGTTAAAAAATTTTTCAGTTTCAAATTTTCACCATTATTTTCAAAACATTTTTTATTCAATGGTTAATATTAATAAAAGCAAATCAATGAACTAATCAATTAACACAGAAGTAAAAAAAATTGAAGAGTAAAAAAAATAAAAAACGATGAAACAAGATACCATCTAGAAGTACTAATATTAACAAGTCTACAATTACTAATATTGGTGAGTAAATATTTAGACAGTTAAACAGTCACAACTTCTGGAAAAGCACACGGAAAAATAATAGATATTTCCCAGACATACAGTATTTCCTTGTATATCTCCAACAGTACAATCCTAAAATGAAGACATTCAATCATTCATTCCTTTGGCTTAGTCCCTTTATTCATCAGGGGTCGCCACAGTGGAATGAACTGCCAACTTATCCAGCAAATGTTTTACACACCCTTCCAGCTGCAACCCAGTACTAAGAAGCACCCATACACTCTCATTCACACACATACATTATGGCCAATTTAGTTTATTCAATTCACCTATAGCGCATGTGTTTGGACTGTGGGGACACGGCAACACGGGGAGAACATGCAAACTCCACACAGAAATGCCAACTGACCCAGCCAGGACTCGAACCAGTGACCTTCTTGCTGTGAGGCGACAGTGCTAACCACTGCGCCACTGTGCCGGCCCTGACTGTAAGATGATTCTCTTTAATAAACCTGCATTTGGATCCTCAACTTTGTCAAACATTTAGTTTTTTTTTGTTTTCACAACTTCTTTTTTAATTAATTTTTACGATTTGTTTTGCCTCCTGGCGAGTTTTGTCATCAGTTTCATCATAATCTGGATGCCTCGTATTACATACTGCTGACGCACGTCTCCCTGTATCTCCTGCGCTGGTTTTGCGATGAATCACGGCGCAGGTTGGCAGAAACTGTCTTGCGGTGTGTTTTTGCACTCAGCTGATAAGAGCTGGAGGCCTGTGGGGCTGGAGGTGAGCGGCACGGGCCAGCCTCACTCCTATGGAGCCAGATTAGTCTCAAAAATAATACATTTACAAAATAAAACTCCAAACATGCACAGCACAAGTCACATTTATAAAATCCAATTTGTACAATCAAAACACAATTCATAATTACAACAAACAATTCATAAATTCACAAGGAAAAATCTGAAATATTTTTACCAAATGAACTGGATTTGTGTATTTTTGAATGGTGTTTTGAATTCATGAATTGGACTTTTTTTTAATTTTTTAGATTTTTTTGAATTTACGAACTGTATTTGCGTATTTTTGAGTCGCGTTTTGAATTTACAAACTGGTTTGTGTGTTTTTGAATCGTGTTTCGAATTTTACAAACTGGATTTGTGTATTTTTGAATTGTGTTTTGAATTTTACGAACTGGATTTGTGTATTTTTAAAGACGCGTTTTGAATTTAAGAACTGGATTTGTGTATTTTTTAATTGCTTTTACATTTATTAACTGGATTTGTGTGTTTTTGAATTGTGTTTCGAATTTTACAAACTGGATTTGTGTGTTTTTGAATTGTGTTTTGAATTTACAAACTGGATTTATGTGTTTTTGAATCGTGTTTGGAATCTACGAATTGGATCTGTGTAGTTTTTGTGTCACGTTTTAAATTTACTAACTGGATTTGTGTGTTTTTGAATTGTGTTTTGAATTCACGAACTGGATTTGTGTGTTTTTGAATCATATTTTGAATTTATGAACTGGATTTGTGTTTTTGAATCGTGCTTTGAATTTTACAAACTAGATTTGTGTATTTTTTATTATATTTTGAATTTATGAACTGGATTTGGGTAGTTTTGAATCATGTTTTGAATTTTACGATCTGGATTTGGGTATTTTTGAGTATCGCTTTGAATTTACAAATTGGATTTGTCTATTTATGAGTTGTGTTTTGAACTTACGAGCTGGATTTTGTGTATTTTTGAATCGTGTTTTGAATTTCTGAATTGCATTTGTGTATTTATGAATTGTGTTATTTAATTGTGAATGGTGTTGTGGATATATTAATCATATTTTGTAAATATATAATTTTTTACACTAATCTGGCTCCATACTCTTCATCTGTGTGGGAGGAACACAAATCCGTCCAAACACGCCGGAAGCCAGGGATTCTCCCCCGTATCGCCCCCTTGTAGCGTAACTCCCACGTCATTCCTCTGCTCCAGGGAATGGCCTGCATGCCTCTTCCTGGCAGCTCTGAGCTCATTTCCAGCAAACCGGGAAAAAACATTGCTGGATCCTTTTTCTTCCCTCGCCTCTTTTTTTTTTTTCTTTTTCGTGGAGCGTTAGGCAGCAGATCACAATAACTGTGACAGAGGCCAGAGAGCTGAATAGAAAACACATGCGGCACAGTGTGTTGCTGGCACTGTTTCTTCTCTTGTCTCATTTTTTTCTCTCTTTTTTTTCTCTTTCCCCCTGCCGAGTGTTTGCTTTAAGGCCAGGCATATTTGACCCTGGAAAGTCCAAGAGTTCAGTTTACCCTGGAAAGTCCATTGGATTGTCTCAGGTTTAGATTCGGACACATGATCACTTTACGGGTAATCAGATATGTTTAAAAGCTTGTGAGTTGTTGTATATGTGGATTTTTTTTTCTTTTGTCAAAAAATGTGAAGGTGTGAGCCACTTCTAAAGCCTTTAGATTATTTTTACTCACTCTTTTTTTTGTTATGCATGACTTTGAAGTTGTCATGCAGTTTGACGGCAGGGTTGGGCAAAATTGCAGATTTAAAAATTTACTTCCTTTCAGTTCGCCAGGTGGAATTTTAATTGACTTGGCCACACCGCACAGGAAGTCAGATTGGAATTATATGATTCAGAGTACTTTAAAAAGCTAATAGCGTTTATAGGAAATGACATGCTCTTTATTTCCATAACAGTGTGTAGTTTCACATTTAAAGACAAGGCTGCAGTGTAATTGATGACACTGTTGTGTAAAAGGGAATTTGCGTTATTGGAATGACAAAAAGCATTTCTCTGAACTATGAAATTTCATATTTCATCTTATAATTCACTAAATCAACAGGCCACATGTTTTGAAGTGGTTTATTTATAAACTAATTTCGAGAGGATCACGGGCTTATGATTGCTCGCGGCTGATCCCGCATTATTCAATTTATGATTCACCAATCAGACGATTCCTAAGCCACTATAAATACCCTAAGTTCCATATCACAGCCATCTTCGTTTTGAAGAGTCCCCCCTTCCACCCCTACTCCTTCTCCTTTTCTGGATAGGTGGCACGGTGGCTCAGGGGTTAGCACTGTTGCCTCACAGCAAGAATGTCACTGGTTCTAGTCCTTACCAAGCCAGCCGACCTTTCTGTGCGAAGTTAACACGTTCTCCTCTTGCTCACATGGGTTTCCCCAGGTTCCCTGGTTTGCTCCCACTGTCCAAAAACATGCAGCTTAAGTTAACTGACTAATCCAAATCGGCACCATAGACGTGCTCCTAGTAAGTAGTTATCTCTTAAGAGCAATCACTATCTGTTCATTAGCTACTACAGCAGGGGAGTTCTCGAGATCTACCTGAGCTCAAACTCCCCTCTCGCCTTGCAAACGGGAGGGAGCCCCAGGCTCGAGAATCTTATAAGCTCAGGGCTCTCTCCCGGGACAGTATGCCAAACAAGCTTTATAATCAATCATCAGCTAAGTGTGAATTCTTGAACTGAGCTTGATCAGTCAAATAAAAATAATTTCAACCCAGGCTCATTCTGAAAACCCACCCCTATATACATTTCTGTAATATACAAATATTTCAAATTTCCAAATATATCCCAGGAGCTAAGTTTTTTTGAAGTTTTGTTTTCGCAAATCCATCAGAGGCCGCTGTGAGCACTTTTTGAGATCTCAAATTTCCCTCGCGAGGGCTATTCATGCCTGCTCTTCTTGATTAAATCCACCAGA